>NC_072449.1:1234057-1245190 GCF_027596085.1 Anoplopoma fimbria | reverse complement strand
GACACTGACAGGTGGAGCAGTCTCTACCAGCACACGGCTCCGTCTGGTCGCCCTGGAAACCAAGAGAGAACACGTACATCACCATGACATTCAGAGCAGCTTTCATCATCATTATGACATCATCATGACATCAGTGTGACCACATTACCTGACTCCAAAATGGAATCCAACAATTTAGCTTTTGAAATTGGATCCTCGGTACAGAGAGGAGCAGCTCTGTCAGACCTGATACTCAAACAGATGTGAGGGGGGACCGGTAACATCTGGCAGAGGTGTTGAACCAGAGGATCCAGGTTCACAATTGTTGAGGTGGTTTCTCAGAGGATTGGTGGTTCTTGTTGTAGCTGCAAACAAAGAACCGTCCATTGGACAAAACCTGCAGAGGAGGTGTTCAAGCTTCAGAAGGAGTCATTTCAGGTTGTTTGAAGAAGCAGACAGGTATCAGGTCTTGGTCCTGGAAACAGTGGACCAGCTGTTGGAGGGAGATGGTTGTGTGGACATGGAGGAGGTTTATGACTGGTTTGGGAGGGTACTGTAGGAATAAGGGGTTCTGGGACCCTAACTACAAGTCATAAGAGTCCTTAGATCTGTATCCTCAGAAGGTGTTGGACTCCACCAGGTTTGTCTTCTTGTCACAAATCTGAAGGTGCAGTCGAGGCTCAGAGAGTGTCGGTATGGTGATCGAACGATTGTATATCTCCATCCATCCATCCAGCATCTTCTGCTTGTCCAGTTCCAGGTCGAGGAGCTGCAGGGTATTCCAGACTTCCTTCTCCTCAGCAATGTGTTCTAGCTCTTCCTATTGAACCCCCAGACCAGACCAGATATATAATATATCCATCATGTTCAGGCTCGACTGAGGCCTCTTACCAGTTCAACATGCCCGGAAAACCTCTAAAGGGAGGCGTCCAGGAGGATCCAGATCAGATGTTGAACCACCCCATCTGGCCTCTCTAGACCTGAAGGATCAGCATCTCTGTATCTAAGGCTGAGCCCAAACTCTCTACGAAGGAAGGATCTCATTCCTTCAGTCACCTATCAAAGGTCATGACTATAGCTGAGGGTCTGACCGTGGATGGACTGGTAGATCGGTGGAACCCTCACTGGTATACAAGACCCAGTGAATGATGTGCAGACCCAGAGCACACTGAAGGGATTATAAACCCCACGAGATCATGCAGGTAGAACCCAAAGATGTGACCAAGGAGAAGCAGCTGTGAGCAGGATGAATGTTCTGACTGGAACAAGGCGACACGTTTTAGAGCGTATTTATTCCAACAGAGGGAGTTCTCTGTGTTTTCAGGAGTATTTTGTCCAACAAAATGAGTTCTCTGTGTTTTCTGTTGTATTTACACCGGCAGTGTGTTTTGTATTTTACGGTGTATTCTCTGTGTTCAGACAGTGAGGAATGTAAACACCATGAAGAGAGACAAGCATCTGAGATTCTCAGGAAGCAGACAGCTGACTGTGTGTGTGTGTGTGTGTGTGTGTGTGTGTGTGTGTGTGTGTGTGTGTGTGTGTGTGTGTGTGTGTGTGTGTGTGTGTGTGTGTGAGTGAGTGAGTTCATCAGATAACATGAGTGACAATCATGCATCCATTTCTTCTGACCCTTTGAACAGACTGAATGAGGATCATCAGATAGGAACCAAACCATCAGCGCTTCAAACTCCGTCATACAATAAATCTGCTGCAGACGAGACAAAACAAGTTTCTTCTTTCATGCTCACTGTGTTTCATAAGATGCGTGTTTGTTAATGTACTCTCAAAAGTACGTTCACTGTGTAATAAAACATACAGATCATTTGGAATAAGCGGGGTTTTGTTGAGTTCATGTGGAGGCTCAGACACAACAAGGTCGAGGACCCGGGTCAAACAGGACCTGAGACCGGCCGTCCCCTTCACACTGAGGGTCCCCGTGGGTGTTTTTACTCTGTGGGCCCCAGACGGCGAGTTTCCCAGCATGCAGCAGTGTTTGTGTAGCAGCCACATTCCTGCAGCGTTGTGTAAACCAGGTTATCAGTCAGGCGTGTCTATCAGCAGGAGGAATTTGGATCGCTCTATCTGCTGTCACGACTTTGTCCTGGACCTCCATCAGACCTCCATCAGACCTCCATCACTCCATCCTCTGTCAGGACTCTGTTCTTTAACCTTCTGCACTGACTCCATCCTCCAGCAGTCCTCCATCCTAACTCTATCTGTGCTCCCATCAGCTTCCTCCATCATACCTCAATCCGGGTCGCCTCACTGCCACCGATTGGCTGAGCAGACAGCGGAGCGTCTAACTGAACCCGACAACCTCAACTGAACGGAGAGACCGAAAAGACGAGTTTCTACACCTCTGCAGGGTCATCTCTCCATCCTGTGCTCATCCTGGATCATTAGTCCATCAGTCCTTCATCTTCTGATCAGAGTTCTTTTATTGATCTCCTGTTTTCTGTTTCAATAGTCAGTTAATTCAATTATCAACAATCAACCTGAGGACCCAGGTATGATCCCTGGGGAACACCAGACTCAGCTGACTGTATCTACCTGCAGGTCCAAGTCCACCGGAGTCCAACTTACCCCTGAACTTGTACCAAAGACCCTCTGACAATCTGTGTGGTTCTTCAAAATAAGAGTTTCGATATATTTTAACCTGATGTATTTCACAATAAATGAAGCCATTGTGAGTCGTTCTGACGTCGCACTTTGTTCCTACGTTCGTTGTTTCATGTAAAAACAACATAAAATACTCATTAACATGATTAAGACATGAATCATTTCAAACGCTTGTCTCTGAGTCTGACTAAAAGTAAACACAGAAAGAAGCTGCCAAACAAATCCACACAAAGCCCTGATCGCCTTGTGCACCCTCGCTCCTTTGGCCGGGAGACACTGACAGGTGGAGCAGTCTCTACCAGCACACGGCTCCGTCTGGTCGCCCTGGAAACCAAGAGAGAACACGTACATCACCATGACATTCAGAGCAGCTTTCATCATCATTATGACATCATCATGACATCAGTGTGACCACATTACCTGACTCCAAAGTGGAATCCAACAATTTAGCTTTTGAAATTGGATCCTCGGTACAGAGAGGAGCAGCTCTGTCAGACCTGATACTCAAACAGATGTGAGGGGGACCGGTAACATCTGGCAGAGGTGTTGAACCAGAGGATCCAGGTTCACAATTGTTGAGGTGGTTTCTCAGAGGATTGGTGGTTCTTGTTGTAGCTGCAAACAAAGAACCGTCCATTGGACAAAACCTGCAGAGGAGGTGTTCAAGCTTCAGAAGGAGTCATTTCAGGTTGTTTGAAGAAGCAGACAGGTATCAGGTCTTGGTCCTGGAACAGTGGACCAGCTGTTGGAGGGAGATGGTTGTGTGGACATGGAGGAGGTTTATGACTGGTTTGGGAGGGTACTGTAGGAATAAGGGGTTCTGGGACCCTAACTACAAGTCATAGAGTCCTTAGATCTGTATCCTCAGAAGGTGTTGGACTCCACCAGGTTTGTCTTCTTGTCACAAATCTGAAGGTGCAGTCGAGGCTCAGAGAGTGTCGGTATGGTGATCGAACGATTGTATATCTCCATCCATCCATCCAGCATCTTCTGCTTGTCCAGTTCCAGGTCGAGGGAGCTGCAGGGTATTCCAGACTTCCTTCTCCTCAGCAATGTGTTCTAGCTCTTCCTATTGAACCCCCAGACCAGACCAGATATATAATATATCCATCATGTTCAGGCTCGACTGAGGCCTCTTACCAGTTCAACATGCCCGGAAAACCTCTAAAGGGAGGCGTCCAGGAGGATCCAGATCAGATGTTGAACCACCCCATCTGGCCTCTCTAGACCTGAAGGATCAGCATCTCTGTATCTAAGGCTGAGCCCAAACTCTCTACGAAGGAAGGATCTCATTCCTTCAGTCACCTATCAAAGGTCATGACTATAGCTGAGGGTCTGACCGTGGATGGACTGGTAGATCGGTGGAACCCTCACTGGTATACAAGACCCAGTGAATGATGTGCAGACCCAGAGCACACTGAAGGGATTATAAACCCCACGAGATCATGCAGGTAGAACCCAAAGATGTGACCAAGGAGAAGCAGCTGTGAGCAGGATGAATGTTCTGACTGGAACAAGGCGACACGTTTTAGAGCGTATTTATTCCAACAGAGGGAGTTCTCTGTGTTTTCAGGAGTATTTTGTCCAACAAAATGAGTTCTCTGTGTTTTCTGTTGTATTTACACCGGCAGTGTGTTTTGTATTTTACGGTGTATTCTCTGTGTTCAGACAGTGAGGAATGTAAACACCATGAAGAGAGACAAGCATCTGAGATTCTCAGGAAGCAGACAGCTGACTGTGTGTGTGTGTGTGTGTGTGTGTGTGTGTGTGTGTGTGTGTGTGTGTGTGTGTGTGTGTGTGTGTGTGTGTGTGTGTGTGTGTGTGTGTGTGTGAGTGAGTGAGTTCATCAGATAACATGAGTGACAATCATGCATCCATTTCTTCTGACCCTTTGAACAGACTGAATGAGGATCATCAGATAGGAACCAAACCATCAGCGCTTCAAACTCCGTCATACAATAAATCTGCTGCAGACGAGACAAAACAAGTTTCTTCTTTCATGCTCACTGTGTTTCATAAGATGCGTGTTTGTTAATGTACTCTCAAAAGTACGTTCACTGTGTAATAAAACATACAGATCATTTGGAATAAGCGGGGTTTTGTTGAGTTCATGTGGAGGCTCAGACACAACAAGGTCGAGGACCCGGGTCAAACAGGACCTGAGACCGGCCGTCCCCTTCACACTGAGGGTCCCCGTGGGTGTTTTTTTTACTCTGTGGGCCCCAGACGGCGAGTTTCCCAGCATGCAGCAGTGTTTGTGTAGCAGCCACATTCCTGCAGCGTTGTGTAAACCAGGTTATCAGTCAGGCGTGTCTATCAGCAGGAGGAATTTGGATCGCTCTATCTGCTGTCACGACTTTGTCCTGGACCTCCATCAGACCTCCATCAGACCTCCATCACTCCATCCTCTGTCAGGACTCTGTTCTTTAACCTTCTGCACTGACTCCATCCTCCAGCAGTCCTCCATCCTAACTCTATCTGTGCTCCCATCAGCTTCCTCCATCATACCTCAATCCGGGTCGCCTCACTGCCACCGATTGGCTGAGCAGACAGCGGAGCGTCTAACTGAACCCGACAACCTCAACTGAACGGAGAGACCGAAAAGACGAGTTTCTACACCTCTGCAGGGTCATCTCTCCACCCTGTGCTCATCCTGGATCATTAGTCCATCAGTCCTTCATCTGATCAGAGTTCTTTTTATTGATCTCCTGTTTTCTGTTTCAATAGTCAGTTAATTCAATTATCAACAATCAACCTGAGGACCCAGGTATGATCCCTGGGGAACACCAGACTCAGCTGACTGTATCTACCTGCAGGTCCAAGTCCACCGGAGTCCAACTTACCCCTGAACTTGTACCAAAGACCCTCTGACAATCTGTGTGGTTCTTCAAAATAAGAGTTTCGATATATTTTAACCTGATGTATTTCACAATAAATGAAGCCATTGTGAGTCGTTCTGACGTCGCACCTTGTTCCTACGTTCGTTGTTTCATGTAAAAACAACATAAAATACTCATTAACATGATTAAGACATGAATCATTTCAAACGCTTGTCTCTGAGTCTGACTAAAAGTAAACACAGAAAGAAGCTGCCAAACAAATCCACACAAAGACCTGATCGCCTTGTGTCTTCCTTCAGTCGTTATTTAAACCTGCAGAGGTTAAACATGGAAGGAAAGCGGTCGACTGCCAGATCTCCAAAACAACTTCCTCACAGTGATTGTTTAAGGAACGTTTCTGTTGGATGATAAAACATCTCACTGACGGACTTTTTTGTCCTCATGGAAAATGAGACTAAAACTAAATAAAAAGTGATATTTGAAAACATGAAACTTGATGTTTATTTACATAAAACGTATCCAACAACCTGCAGAATCTGACAGTGAAGCTCCTGATTGGTCAAACAGTTTCCTCCAACAGTCAATAATATCGTTGATGTATCAGTTTGTGTAAAATAAAATAAAATAAAATAAAATAAAATAAAAATAAAATAAAATAAAATAAAATAAAATAAAATAAAATAAAATAAAATAAAATAAAATAATAAATGATGGACTAAATTTATCCACAATCCAGAGTCCGACAGGAAGCAACAAGACAGCCAAACTATGACATCATGCAGACGGGTTCCAACATAAACAACCGAACCAGATAATGAGATCAATAACACTCTGATCGACAGGATCAATAACCTTGTGACGGACAAACATAAGACAGACTTTAAGGTCCTCTCTGCTCTCCTCTGATTGGACAGTGCAAAGATGGAAGGTGAGTTTTAAATGAGAGATGAAGGACTCACCGCGAGAGCTGCTGGAGGAGCCGTCAGGATCATCAGGAGGCACCTGGAGGAGGAGACACAGGTGAGTCAGAGGACAGGAAGTTATCTCCAGACCTGGACCAGCAGAGAGCAGCTCAGACCGATCACCGATCACCGATCACCGATCAATGATGCAGATGTTTGTTTTGTTCACCAGAGCCAGGTGGAGCTGCAGGGGGCGGAGCAGGAAGTCGGCAGCATCTTGTCCTCTGCTCAGAGGAAGTCCCGCCCACTACACGGCGCTGTCGCTCTGACTCCGCCTCCGGCCGGCTCTCAGCCAGTGAGGTCGCTCTGACGCTGCTGGTCGTCCTGCAGAGACACGGAGACACAAGCTGAAGGAACATCTAACGACAAGAGAGAGAGACGAGTATATGTACAGGTGGAGAGACAGACAGGTGGAGAGACAGGTAAAGAGACAAGTAGAGAGAGAGACAGGTAGAGAGAGAGACGGGTAGAGAGAGAGACAGGTAGAGAGAGAGACAGGTAGAGAGAGAGACAGGTAGAGAGAGACAAGTAGAGAGAGAGACAGGTAGAGAGAGAGACAGGTAGAGAGAGAGACAGGTAGAGAGAGAGACAGGTAGAGAGACAGACAGAGTAGAGAGAGACAGGTAGAGAGAGACAGGTAGAGAGAGAGACAGGTAGAGAGACAGACAGACAGGTAGAGAGAGAGACAGACAGACAGAGAGAGAAAGACAGCTGAAGGAACATCTCGTTTACAAGGTTCAAGTTCAGACTGTGAAGGGACAGTTAGAGACAGATAGGTAGAGAGAGAGAGAGACAGGTAGAGAGAGAGAGAGACAGGGAGAGAGAGAGAGAGACAGGTAGAGAGAGAGAGAGAGACAGGTAGAGAGAGAGAGACAGGTAGAGAGAGACAGACAGTTAGAGACAGACAAGTAGAGAGACAGGTAGTGAGAAAAGTAGATGGACAGACAGATAGAGAGAGAGAGAGAGACAGACAGGTAGAGACAGGTAGAGAGAGACAAGTAGATGGATAGACAGGTAGAGAGAGAGAGACAGGTAGAGAGAGAGAGACAGGTAGTGAGACAAGTAGATGAACAGACAAGTAGAAAGAGAGACAGACAGACAGACAGACAGACAGACAGACAGACAGTTAGAGAGAGAGATAGACAGACAGGTAGTGAGAAAAGTACAGTGGATATATAAAGTCTACACACTCCTGTTATAAAAGCCATGTTTTTGTGATGTAAATAAATGAGACCAAGTTAAATCATGTCAGAACCTTTTCCACCTTTAATGTGACCTCTAACGAGAACAATTCAACTGAAAAACAAACTGAAATCTTTTAGGGGGAAAAATACAAAATAAAAAAGTAAAATAATGTGGTTGCATCAGTGTGCACACCCTCTTATAACTAACCAATCACATTCAAACTCATGTTAAATAGTAGTCAGTACTCACCTGCCATCATTTAAAGTGACTCTGATTAATCCCAAATAAAGTTCAGCTGTTCTAGAAGGATTTTCCTGACATTCTCTTAGTTGCATCTTACAGCAAAAGCCATGGTAGCACCAGAGGTACCTCATTGTTGAAAGGTATCAGTCAGGAGAAGGCATTAGATACACCATGGAACACAGTGAACACAGCCATCATCAAGTGGAGAAGATATGGCACAACAGTGACATGACCAAGAACTGGACGTCCCTCCAACATCGATGAAAAGACGAGAAGAACACTGGTCAGGGAGGCTTCCAAGAGGCTCCAGCAACACTAAAGTACTGGCTGTGTACTACATGTGTGTACTACATGTGTGTACTACATGTGTTTACTACATGTGTGTACTACATGTGTGTACTACATGTGTGTACTACATGTGTGTACTACATGTGTGTGTGTGTACTACATGTGTGTACTACATGTGTTTACTACATGTGTTTACTACATGTGTGTACTACATGTGTGTACTACATGTGTGTACTACATGTGTGTACTACATGTGTGTACTACATGTGTGTACTACATGTGTGTGTGTACTACATGTGTGTACTACATGTGTTTACATGTGTGTACTACATGTGTGTACTACATGTGTGTACTACATGTGTTTACATGTGTGTACTACATGTGTGTACTACATGTGTGTACTACATGTGTGTACTACATGTGTTTACTACATGTGTGTACTACATGTGTGTACTACATGTGTGTACTACATGTGTTTACTACATGTGTGTACTACATGTGTGTACTACATGTGTTTACTACATGTGTGTACTACATGTGTGTACTACATGTGTTACATGTGTTTACTACATGTGTGTACTACATGTGTTTACTACATGTGTGTGTGTACTACATGTGTTTACTACATGTGTGTACTACATGTGTTTACTACATGTGTGTACTACATGTGTTTACTACATGTGTGTACTACATGTGTTTACTACATGTGTTTACTACATGTGTGTACTACATGTGTGTACTACATGTGTTTACTACATGTGTGTACTACATGTGTGTACTACATGTGTGTACTACATGTGTTTACATGTGACAACAATCTCCCGTATTCTTCATATGTTGGGCTATGGGGTGGGGGGCAAGACGGAAGCCTTTTCTTACCAAGAAGCCCGGCTACATTTTGCCAAAGCTTACATGAAGTCTCCCAGAAGCTTGTGGGGAAAATGTGCTCTGGTCTGATGACACCAAGGTTGAACTTTTTGGCCATAATTCCAAAAGGTATGTTTGGTGCAGAAACAACACTGCACATCACCCAAAGAACACCATAAGATAAGATAAGATAAGATAAGATAAGATAAGATAAGATAAGATAAGATAAGATAAGATAAGATAATCCTTGATGAGTCCCACTCCCACAGTGAAGCATGGTGGGGCAGCAGCTGCTTCAGGTGCTTTTCTTCAGCTGGAGCCGGGGCCTCAGTCAGGGTGGAGGAATATGAACAGTTCCAAATACCAGGCTTCCGTTAGAAAGCACGACAACGACCCAAAGCATACACCCTAATCAACAAAAGCACGGCTTCACCAGAAGAAGATTACAGTTGTGGAACGGCCCAGCCAGAGCCAGACCTGAACCCAGCTGAACCTCTGTGGGGGTCTGTGGGGGTCTGTGGGGGTCTGTGGGGGTCTGTAGGGGTCTGTGGGGGGCTGTGAACTGATGCCCTCGCAATCTGACAAAGAAGAGTGGGCAAATATATAAATATCAAGATGTGCCATGCTAATAGACTCCTACCCAAAAGGACTGAGAGCTGTAATGAAATCAAAAGGTGCTTCAACAAAGTATTAGTTGAAGGGTGTTCATATTCATATTAATGCAACCAGGTTATTGTGAGTTTCTTATTTTCCCCCTAAAAGATTTCAGTTTGTTTTTCAGTTGAATTGTTCTCGTTAGAGGTCACATTAAAGGTGGAAGAAGTTCCGACATGATTTAACTTTGTCTCGTTTTTTTACATCACAAAAAACGACTTTTTATATCCACTGTAGATGGACAGACAGATAGAGAGAGACAAGTAGACAGGTAGAGACAGGTAGAGAGAGAGACAGGTAGAGAGAGAGACAGGTAGAGAGAGAGACAGGTAGAGAGAGAGACAGGTAGAGAGACAGACAGATGTTGGCTCTATGCTTCCAGATGTTTGATCAGATCAGATCTTGTGATGCAGAACGCTTCAGTGTACTTGTACTCTGCTACATGTAGACTTATTATTAATTATTATTAATGCATCACCAGAGCTTTAACACAGACACGTGATCAAGTTCACTGTAAGCCTCTAACAACAGCAGTCACGTGATGCTGAATGAATGATCATCAATACTCTAATAAGTGCCTGAGCTGCTGGGTGCAGGTCACAGGACAGCTCTGCATTTAACACAGTGAGCCGTGAACGCAACACCGGGAGTGATCAGGATCAGTGATCAGAGTGATCAGGGGAGTGATCGGGAGTGCTGTCTGATCACCGGAGAGCAGGACCTCTCCTCCTCCTCTCCTCCTCTCCTCTCCTCCACCGGCGGCTCATTAACATCTACCCGTGACGTCACAGCTGATTGGAGCTTAATTAAGCGTTAATTGGTCGTTAATTGGTCGTTAATTGGCGGCTCATTAGCGGCTCATTAGCGGACAGGTGAGGCGCACTTACCTGAAGGTCTCTGCTCGGTGGGAAGCTTCACGCGGTGTTCATGTCACGGAGCCTCAGACGGAAAACTTTACCCGCTGAACCGATCCCGCTGCGCGTCACCCAGCGGGAGCGCGCACACACGCCTCCAGTCCCAGGCCTCCAAAATAAAAGCGGCTTGTAGAGGCAGAAAGAAGACAAAGAGGAGGGGTTTATATGGTAAATATATATATATATATGGTACAAATATATATATATATATGGTACAAATATATATATATATATGGTACAAATATATATATATATATGGTACAAATATATATATATTATATATATATTTATATGGTACAAATATATATATATATATATATGTACAAATATATATATTTATATGTACAAATATATATATATATATGGTACAAATATATATATTTATATGGTACAAATATATATATATATGGTACAAATATATATATATATATTATATAAATACAATTTATATATATATATATATATGGTACAAATATATATATATATATACAAATATATATATTATATGGTACAAATATATATATATATATATATATGGTACAAATATATATATATATACATATATATATATATATATGTACA
>NC_072449.1:1191557-1229057 GCF_027596085.1 Anoplopoma fimbria | reverse complement strand
TAAGGACAGAGGATGTGAGGGTGTAAGGACAGAGGATGTGAGGGTCTAAGGACAGAGGATGTGAGGGTGTAAGGACAGAGGAGGGTGTGAGGGTCTAAGGACAGAGGATGTGAGGGTGTAAGGACAGAGGAGGACAGTGAGGGTCTAAGGACAGAGGATGTGAGGGTCTAAGGACAGAGGATGTGAGGGTGTAAGGACAGAGGAGGTGGAGGACAGAGGATGTGAGGTGGAGGTGAGGTGTGAGGGATGTGAGGACAGAGGAGGTGAGGACAGGGGACAGAGGTGATGTGAGGTCTAAGAGAGGGTGAAGGACAGAGGAGGTGAGGACAGAGGTGTAAGGACAGAGGAGGTGAGGGTCAAGGACAGAGGATGTGAGGACAGAGGAGGTGAGGACAGAGGAGGTGAGGACAGAGGAGGTGAGGACAGAGGATGTGAGGGACTAAGGACAGAGGATGTGAGGACAGAGGATGTGAGGGACTAAGGACAGACAGAGGAGGTGAGGAGGGTGTGAGGACAGAGGATGTGAGGGTCTAAGGACAGAGGATGTGAGGGTGTAAGGACAGAGGAGGTGAGGGTCTAAGGACAGAGGAGGTGAGGAGGACAGAGGAGGTGAGGACAGAGGAGGTGAGGGACAGAGGAGGAGGTGAGGACAGAGGAGGTGAGGACAGAGGAGGTGAGGACAGAGGATGTGAGGACAGAGGAGGTGAGGACAGAGGAGGTGAGGGTCTGGTTCTCTGTGAGAACACCTGAACCCTCATGGTGAGGACAGCAGAGCCCCACAGTGGACCGCTGCAGGACGTGTCGGGGCATCGATGTGAGACAGGAATGGAGATAAGATGACATCAGACCTGTCTGTCTGCCTGTCTGTCTGCTTCAGGTTCTCACGCAGGAAGGGTTCTGTTACACCTGCAGGATACATGAAACTGTTTGGGTTTGAAGCCACAGAAATATGTCTGACAGATAAAGACTACATGAAGAGACACGTCCTCTACAGTCTAGACCAGAGATTACGTTCAGTCAGGGCTAAACTTCACCAATGTTACATCTGCAGGACGCGTGGAGGGGTTCAAACCCACGGACTCCACCCGCATGATGCTCCCTGAACATATAGGCATGAAAACCAAACCCTGATGTTTCCCAGAGGTGGAACGAAACAATCGACAAACAACCGACAGTTCAGAGGATTCTCCACGGTTCAGATCTTCTTAAAGGGCCAGCGTGTGGGACGTGGCGCCATCTAGTGGTGAAGGGTTAGATTGCGACCAACTGAAACTTGTGCCAAGCGTGTCGGAGAACTATGACCTGAAAACCTAGTTTTACTGTAGACTTAGTTATTCTTACTGTCCAGACCTGATGAACTATGTTATATTATATTAAATATGTATTTTCTTGTCTTCTGTCTCTGAAGGTGTGTCACTGCAGCGGGAAGTCTCTCTGTCACTGTGACGGGGTCAAAGGTCAAAAGGTGAGAATATCTATGTGTCTGTCCATCCATCCAGGTGGGAACCACAGGTGGCCTCATCCTGGCTGGTTAGACCTCACTGACTCTGGATCAGTTTGTGCCTACAGTCTGCTGCCCTCCAGTGGTGACCTGCTGTCACTGCAGACATCCATTAAACTACCAGGACCTGAACGAGAGTTTGCTGATGGTGTCTAATCCGGTCTAATATGGTTCTAGCAGGACTCATGTGGGTCCACTCAGATCCAGTGTAGGTCAGCAGGGTCCTTGTTTTGGGTCTAAGTGGGTCTAAATAGCCCAATGAAACATTTTTAGTTGTTTTGACTCTTTTTAATCTGAATACACTTATGAGTTATCTCTTTAAACTACATACCAACTATACTGGACTTTATTAGGCTTTGATGGTTGCTGAGGTTTGATGTGGACTTAAATCACAGAATTGCACCTTTCAAGAAGAAAAGCAGAAATCAAAATAAACAATTTATAAATGTTAAAAATATTTAGAATTAAACCAAGAGGAGGATTTTTTTTTTTTAAAGCATGAGACCTGAGTTCAGCCGCAGTGGAGTCTGAAGTCTTTGTGTCTCAGGTGTGGTTGTACCTGAGACCACCCAGGTGTGAACTCTGTGATCTCAGGTGTGTTCAGCAGGAGAATAAAGGCTGGTTCCGCTCTGCTGAACATGAAACGTCCATTGGTTCACTGAGGAACCTGAATGCACCTGCACCCAGGATCTGCTTTTCACCTGTGATACCTGTTTACTTGAATTCACCTGAGTTCACCTGAGTATACTGCCTCTCTGTGGGCAGCAGGTGAACTGACCCAGGATCCTCATCACACCTGGGTTTACCTGTTCATACAGCTGATCTTAGTCAGCAGGGGGACTGAACCAGGATCTGTTCTAAATGATATCTACCTGTGTTGTCTTGTCCTCTGCAGGGTGAATCTGGTTACCTTGGATACGACGGACTTCCTGGAGGGATTGGTTACCCTGGTAACGAGGGCAGCCAGGGCCAACAAGGGGAAAAGGTAACATACAAACTGAACACAACAGACATGTTTTCATGTTTCGACGATGAGAGATTATGATTGTTAATATTTCGCTTGTTTAACAGATTGTGGAGTTCCTCAGGGTTCTCTCCTCGGTCCTCTTTTTATTTTGAAAATACCAAAATAATCCTCAGTCATGATGTCGTGTCCGTCTGATCGATCTCATGTTTCATAACTTAAGCTCAAAGAAAAAACAAATCATCCGATGTAAAAGAGCATCACCATTAGCTTATTAAAACTTGTGTTTATTTCACTGAATGAAATAACTTGGTCTTGAGTTTATGGTCAGCTTGTTCTCTTCTTCCATCATCAGCTCTGGCAAAATTGATCCCTGCGTCTGAGGTCGATAATGAAAGTAGCTAACGAGTGAGCCATCACTGAACCTTCTCTGTTGAAAGCTGCACATGCTCAATATGAAACGGGGAGGTGCTAGCAGAGAGCGTAACGTTAGCCAGAGCTATCAAAATGTCAGCATTTGACAATGCTTTACACTGGAAAGTCCCACAAGTAAAATGACGTTGTTCCTTCTTATTTGATATCAAACATTGACTTATAAAACCCACAGTGAGGCTCCATATTATCATTATTATCTCTGCAGCTTTATTGGGTATGATGATTTTTTTCTTCTTGTTTTTTTCCCCTCAGGGTGAGTGGGGAACAGCAGGAGGTTCAGGACTGAAAGGCAACCGGGTATGAATGACTGAAGATGACTTTCCTTTTATTAAACTGCCTCTTTTAGCCTCTTTAACCTAATATTGTTATATTTGTATCTTTGTAAACCTGATTGAATACAGATGAAACTAGAAAGGTGCACTCGTGTGATTGATTGAACACAACCAACACAACAACATGCTAACCCCCCGATCTAATCATCAACTGGGCTGTAAAACCTAAAACACACTTCATTCAAACTCAAAAACAAGAGGCGATGTATGCAGCTCTAAGTCATTGTAAAAGACACGACATACAGTTTTGACCAAAACTAAATTTGAATTGTGGGGAGGTACAGTACTGTGTGTATGGTTGTTCCGTTAGCTGTTAGCCAAACACACCACAAATTGCAAACTGTCAGATTAGCGTCTGCAGGTCTTGGATGCACTCAGCAGTGTTATCTCCAGCGGCCTCTACAGGCTGTTAGGAGTAGTGAGGGAGGAGTCAGCAGGCAGTCAGTGTGAGAATAAAACAGGTAATAAAATGTGTTACTAGTCTGGTAGTCACTGCGACTACCAGAGGTCTTTGAGCATGTAGCGATAACATTACTACCAACATATGATGCAGTTTGCTGCAGCAGAATTAGAGATTAGTGGACAGACACAGAGGTGCACAGACACTCAGTCACTCACTCACACACGACTGATCCATCTTATTGAAGTCCGTCTCTCTGTGTTCTCCAGGGTCTTCCAGGAAAACCAGGTTATCCAGGACCTCCAGGACTGCCGGTAAGAACCTTCATATAACATTCAGAGAACATTCAGAGAACATAAAGAATGAACACAGAGGAGAGAGAAAACTCAAAGCATAGAGATAATCTGGACTGTGATCATGGAAGGAGATTCTGTTTAGTGTCATTTGTTGAAAACACTGTTGTAATGTGTGTTTCCTCAGGGACTCCCCGGACATGAAGGACCCCTTGGTCAATCAGGACTCCCAGGATGCAATGGGACAAAGGTAGAGTTGAGACCCACCAACACTTTATTTCCCCGTTAACCTGGTCATGAAGATAATTGTTCTCATGAAGGTTGACAAGAAGATACACTTGTGTATCAACTGCCGCAACATAAATAATGTCTTCTAATAATGTGACTAATTAAAGTCATGTAGACTGAAAATGGAATAGGACCTAGAAACCAGCCCTGAGGTACACCACAAGTAGGTTTTTAAAGAAAATTAAACTACAAGTTTAATGTATTGAGGTGATTGAAGATTGAGAGGGTGAAATACAACAACAGGACTGTGTCACAACGTTACAGTTACCAGAAACTGTAATCCAGTGAGTGAAAAACCGCCTGACTCTTTAGAGGAGGATCTACCTGAGACAGAAATCACCTGGTTCCTTCCACACAAACACTGATGTATTCATTGATTGGTGTATTCCAGGGGGATGTTGGTTACCCAGGGTTCTCTGGGGTTCCAGGACCCGCCGGCTTTCAAGTAAGTCCTGCCTACGTTCTACATTTAATCACTGCATGTTAAGCTAATTAGCACTGAGAAGCTAAAGCTAATTTTGCTCATGTGTTTCAGGGTCGACAAGGACTGCAAGGGTCAAAGGTGAAACCTGTTCACTTTCAAATACTGTCATGATAAAACCTGGTTTCTCCAACTTCTTCAAAACTGTTATTCAGGAGTGTGTTGCCATAAAATAAAAACCAAAAGTTTAACTTGAACCACACATGCAGTAAATATCAATTAGAGAGCTAACAGCTAACACTGCATACCTTCAAAGGTCAGGGGTCAAAGATACAGAACATGTATTATTGAGATATTTAGAATTATATCTCACTGATGTCATAGAACAACATTCAAGTTTTTTTGCCTCTATGGTTTGGATAGTAGAAAAGTGACAAGGAATAGGAGATGATGGATGGCAATGTTAGCAACATTAGCACACCAGCTTGATCCAAACTGGAGACATTATCTTTAGATGGGCAGCTTAATAAACTTATTTAAAGTCATTCATTACACACAACACATCGAGGGAAAAGCAGTGAAAATCTTCATTCAATAAATACTTTCTGTTTAAATGAAACACTCAAATCACCTGTTTCTGTTTGTGGTTTCAGGGAGACACGTTCGTCTTTCCTCTCACTCTGGATATTAAAGGCGAAACAGGACCACAAGGACGAGACGGAGAAAATGTCAGTGGTTGTCTCACATTAATGGTCTTCTTCAGTTTTGTGTTCTTGTGATGAAGACTCCTAATGACCAGAAGAGCTGTTCCTCAGTCTGGATGTTGACTTGTAGTATCCCAGCATGCATTTCACATCAATTGGCGGTGATACAACTGTTAACATTTTCATCTGAAAGCTGCTATTGTGTTACTTAATTACATTTTAAGCTCGTTCCAACAATGAAACGACTATTCAATAAATAAATTATTTTTACCTATGTTTCTTACTGTAAACCAGTCCACAGAATGAACACAGTGGGCTGCCGTAGATTTTTTTTCAGATTGGCTGTTTGTGTTGCAGGGGCTGAATGGAGATCCAGGTGAACCAGGCCTACCAGGACCACCAGGGTCTTATGGAATTCCTGTACGCTTCACGTCTTAAACTTAAAAAATAAAATGTCAATATGTGTTATCAATGGCTGAACCAACTGATATCAGCTGTTTGTTTGTTTTCTTTTTCATTTAGGGAAGTCCAGGATGGCCGGGGTTACCAGGAGAGAAGGTTAGCTGACATCTGATTTATTGAGATGTTCGTTCTTGATGCAACTATTTACTGTTCTCCAAGATAATTTTGTCCACTGGAAGGAAATAATGTAACAATAACCTTGACAGTCTGAACTGATCTGAGAGCAGTTCATGTCTTCAGGCCTGGTCAGTTACATAACCTCTGTCTTTGTCCTAACAGCAAACGTTTTATATCTGTAATCCTTTCTAGACTTTGGGGTCTCTTTATGTAACACATAAAGGACTTTATTTTATAACAATCATAACTAATCCCAACAGGATGTCTGAAGGCCTGACGTTCTGTTTCATTCGGTCCTGATGATGCTGTGTTTTTGTTTCAGGGTCAGGAGGGTCCCAGTCCGGTGATACCAGGTCCACATGGACAGACGGTGAGCTAACTGGTCTGGATTGCGGCCTTATGCTAATGCTAATGCTAATGCTAACTACCGGGTTATGAATACAAATAAAGTCCCTTTGTAATTCACACTCTGATTGTAATGTGACACAATAAGACATTTAAATGTCTCTAACCTATGCAACACCATCATCATCATCATCATCTTCATCATCATCATCTTCATCATCATTATGACATCATCATTATGACATCATCACCATCAGCTGTGTTTGGTTGTCAGGGTGATCGTGGCCCTCCGGGGATCCCTGGACAAAAAGGAATTAAACTCTATGCTGAAGGACCCAAAGAACTGAAGGTCTCTCTGTCTGTCTGTCTGTCTCTCTCTCTGTCTGTCTGTCTGTCTGTCTGTCTGTCTGTCTGTCTGTCTCTCTCTATCTGTCTGTCTGTCTCTCTGTCTGTCTGTCTCTCTGTCTGTCTGTCTCTCTGTCTGTCTCTCTCTATCTGTCTGTCTGTCTGTCTGTCTGTCTGTCTGTCTGTCTGTCTGTCTGTCTGTCTCTCTGTCTGTCTCTCTATCTGTCTGTCTGTCTGTCTGTCTGTCTGTCTGTCTGTCTGTCTGTCTGTCTGTCTGTCTGTCTGTCTCTCTGTCTGTCTGTCTCTCTGTCTGTCTGTCTGTCTGTCTGTCTGTCTGTCTGTCCGTCTCACCACCTGTCTGTCTCTTTCTGCTGTCTCAACACCCCTCAGCCTGTTTTCACTCATGTTTCTTGTTATATTTCAGGGGGAACCAGGTGATGTTGGACTTAAAGGTTGTCAGGGACTTCCTGTGAGTCAAAGCCGTCACTCAGTCCAACAACAGAATTACAAATGAATAAAAAACAATTAATTATGGTTTTGATTGACTTTGTGTTATTATCAGAGGGTCAGGCTGATGTGTGCGTTTGTTTTCTCCTCCAGGGTGTGCCTGGGAATCTGGGGTTTAAAGGAGGAAAGGGCGGGCGAGGTGATCCAGGCTCACTAGTAAGAGAGAGAGAGACCCGAGTACTGAATTATGATAACGTTGATCTATAATCAGAATTCATTTTGGCTCATCACATTTTTCTGTGAACAAGAAGTTATTTATTAATATCTGAAAGTTATATTTGAATGTTAGTTATTTCATTTTGTGCTTGTGACCTGAACCTCATCAGAAACCAGGACAGGCGTAATCCTGGTCTAACGTTTGGGGGCCCGGTGTTTGTGTTGTAGGGTAAACCGGGGAAGGATGGAGGCCTTGGAGAGCATGGAGAACAGGTAACCTGCTAAGCTAACAGGAACGCTTACCAACAATGTACGATACGGTACGGTATGATAATATACGATGTTACGATCGTTATATGTTACGATGCGATGCTATGTTACGATGCGTTGCGATACGATCGTTACGATGCGATCGTTACGATGCGATCGTTACGATGCGATGCGTTACGATGCGTCGTTGCGATGCGATACGTTGCGATGCGATGCGTTGCGATGCGATGCGTTATGCGTTACGATGCGATGCGTTGCGATGCGACGACATGCGTTGTTGCGATGCGTTGCATGCGACGTTACGATGATCGATACGTTACGATGCGATACGTTACGTTGCGATACGTTACGATGCGATACGTTACGATGCGATGCGATGCGATGCGACGTTGCGATGCGATACGTTACATTACGATGCGATACGATTACGATGCGATATGATCGATCGTTGCGATGCGATCGTTACGATGCGATCGTTGCGATGCGATGCGTTGCGATGCGTTATACGTTACGATGCGATACGTTACGATGCGATACGTTACGATGCGATCGTTACGATGCGATGCGTTGCGATGCGATATGTTGCGATCGTTACGATGCGATATGTTACGATGCGATGCGTTGCGATGCGATCGTTACATTGCGATAAGCGATCGTTACGATACGATGCGATGCGATGCGATATGTTCGATCATTCGATGCGATACGTTACGATACGTTACGATACGTTACGATACGTTACGATCGTTAAGATTATCGATGTGATGTGATACGATGTGATGTGTTACGATGTGATGTGTTACGATGCGATGTGTTACGATACGATACATTACGTTACGTTACGTTACAATATGTTACGATACGATATAAATCAAATGTATTATTATTATTATTATTATAAGATAAGATACGATAAGATAAGATACGATGCGATACGCGACTGTACGATAATATACAATGCGATTCGATTCCATACCATACCATACTATACGATACGATCGGTGCGATGCAATGCGACACGACGAGACACAACAAGACACGATACGATAAGCACGGCATGGTACAATGATCAGTATTACAATGCGATGCGATATGGTACATATTACTTTATTTAAACTGTGCCTCAGTACATGTGGACAGACTACAGGTGAGACGATAGGAGAAGACATTATTTTGTACTGTCATCTAATGACAGTACAAAATAAGGGCAGACCGTAATAAATAGTGTCAACATCAATGTGACTGTACTAAAACATTAAATCAATCTTCAGTACATCCACCAACCTGATCAAAACCATCCTGAACATGAAGACCATGAGCCGTATGGCTATCTGACCCACGACATCGAAGCTTCCCATACTGGGGTCTAGATGTGAGGTGGTCCGTAACTTCGGCAACAGTAATGTTGTTGATGTTAAAATCATTAAACCTATTGGCTGAAATGTAAAAAATGAGAGAAAACAGAAAACAAGATTCTATTTGCTGCATCAGCTGCCCTTTAGACTATGTGAAGCATTCAGAACTTCACTCCAAATTATAAACTCAATTATTCATGTGTCTATTTGAACAATATATTTAAAATCTCATAACCCATCGTCCATCAGTCTTACACAGATAAGCCTCTGGGGTCAATGGTTCTGGTGTAGCCAGCAGATATCTGGGCCAGGACTTCCTGTTCTGTGTGATGCTCAGTGTTTACACTCCGATTAGAGACTCGAGCTGTAAGGCTGGAGTTGAATTAAGCGTCACGACTTGTAAACCCACAAAAACAGGACACAAAACCTCGACACAGAGATCAGGTCTAGGTACCATTTGGTGGAAGTTTGGCATCCACTTACAAAGACGTGCTTTAGAAGGATAACAGCTCCGTAAAACAACGATCAAACACACCGGTGTCGACGGCCGGTACCGACTGTATGGACTGATCACTGGTCTGGGCTGTACACATGAAATGAACTCCAGCTGTGTGTCTGCAGGGAGTCTCAGGGGATCGTGGGTACCTCGGTCCTCCAGGTATTGAAGGAGCCACGGTGAGTACTGTATGAGGTACATGAAGTATTCCTGCAGTAGTACACTCAGCACTGCCTTAGTTTTTACTGTGTTTTCACGTTTTTAGGGAGAGAAAGGTGATCTTGGTTCTCCAGGTCTTCCAGGAGAGGTGAGTCCGAAGTTTTGATTGTTGCTTTGTTTTATTTTCTGCTGGGTAAAATGGTGACAGGAAGCATGGACAGTTCTATCAAAATAAGAGCCAGGTTGATAAAAACAAAGAAAACGCACACACACAACAGTTCAACTGTGTAATGAAATATTGATTAGATTAAACTGTTCAACAAATGTCTTATTGAAAAGATTGAATCAATCTCAAATTCACTGAAAAACTGTCCTCTATGATGATGACGCTGTGCTTTATACAAAAAATGAATGATCGAATATGATGCTTTATCCTGTTTACTTATTGACCAGTGAAGTTGAGTTCATTTATTGGTTATGAAACAGGAAACAGATGATGGTATGTCAATAAGTGGGTCAACACTTTGCCATGGTATCAGGGGCCAAACGAGGGGGCGGGGCAATGGAATTGAGGGCGGGGCCAACAGCATACAGTCAGTCTTCATGTTAAATATGTGTTTGTGTTTTTATCAGACGGTTTTTAAACACAGATTCGTGAAGGGCCGGCGTTGTGTCACCGGGCCCCGCGGACCCCAAGGAGTCCAGGGAGAACAAGGTAGTACAGATATCTAGATGAAGGGTTTCAAAACACTGTGAAGGTTCAAACTTTTTATTTAAATATAAACCATAGTTTTTCTTAACTTTGTAAAAAGCACAATGCTCCTGAAGTCCAGTTAAAAAAACATCAAAACAAAGGATTGTTATGCTGAGTTTACTTTCATGTTCGTTGTATTTATGATATAAATTGTTTATTAATTTATTTTATCCTAAACAGTTCAGACACAAAAATCAGGATAACTCAATCACAAAGATCCTATAAAATCCTCAGAAAATGTTCCAGAATAAACCAATAAAAATGATTCTTAGGAAGCAGTCTAATATGCATGAATCTGTCCATGTAAACATTGGTTAAAATGTTTGAGTCACTGTAAAATATGTTTTTGTTTGATTTGTAAGAAGTCTGTGTTGAACAAATTCTGGACCCGTGTGTATTTTTGGAGAAGATTGATGGTAAATTAGCTGGTGGGAACATCACTCTGATCAACAGTGAGAAACCATGCAGGCATGTGATCCGATGGGTCATGTGATCAGATAATTTGATTTAATGTGTTTTATAGTTTCTCCCTCAGACAGTAACATTCTTCTTCTTTGATTTCTTTAAGGACTCATTGGTTTTCCTGGACTGCAGGGCGAGCCAGGTAACTCCAATCATTTTCTCTCTCTTTCAATTACTGTTATTGATCAATAAGTGATCAGATATCAATCAATAACCAATCATCAGACAGTATTTAGTTAGATGTATCCAGTTGAAAGTATGTATTTACAGACATAGTTGTAGTTACAGTTAGTTTTAGTAGAAAAGTGTCAAATCCCTGCTCACCTCTGTGATGATACGACCCTCAGGGGCCCCATGCTGAATGTGAGGTTTTATATTTGGTAACATGCTTTACTGAAGACTGTTCTTCTTCCCTCGAGGTGTGGGAAGCATTGGTCCACCAGGCCCCCAGGGGACACCCGGCTCATCTGGACCCAAAGGAGAAACAGGAGAGCCTGGGCCCATCATCTTTGGGCCCCCGGGAAAGACTGGAGACTCAGGAAGTCCTGGCGTTGAAGGAGAACCAGGAGAACCAGGCATACCAGGTGATGGAGGGTTTGTGGTCAGGATCCTGGAAGAACCAGGATGTTTCTACATGTCATCTCTGAGGGAAACTAGTCAGTAGTCAAAATAAGATCCTGAATAATATAAAAGAAAAACAGTCAAACAGAAATAAGTAGATTAACAAATAATGATAATAAAAATAATAAGATTATTTTTTAAATATTCTATAAATATAGACTAAATTAAAAATGACCTTCTGAGCAGGCAGGCAGCTTCTCATTTCCATAAACCCCCTTGTTCTCTGTTTTTTGTTGGAGGAGTTCCTCAGGGAAGCATCCCGGAGCCTCTGATCTTTCTGATAAACTTGTTGTGTATAGATCAAACAAAATCTCAACACTTTCATTTCAGAATTTTATTTTTTATACAATTAATTTTGCAAACGTAAACATGTTACGAAGTAAACGCAATGCAGACCACAATATGATTACTACTAGCATAATGAGGAAATGTGATTAATTATTTAATCTGATAATTCACAAAATGTTGATCATGAACATTAAAGGGAAAAGTTTATTTAATTTGTTTTCCACCTAAATATCACATCTTTCAATAAAGTAATCATTGTGAAACTTCTTTGTAACTACCTTCAGACTGTCACAGCTCTTGGTTAAGATTCAGGAACGAGTCAAATCACGTGGTTAGCCTAGCTTAGCACAAAGACTGAAAGCAGTAGGGAACTGATAGCCCAGCTATATCAAAAGAAAAAAGAAATCCACCTTTCAACAACTCAAAGTCTGTCTGATTTCATTTTTGTCTTCTAACTGTCAGATTTCCTGCCGGGAGACGTTGGTCCTCCTGGAGCTAAAGGTCCACAAGGCCCCGTAGGATTTCCTGGAATCAGAGGGGAGGATGGACGGACGGGTGAGTGATACAGGAAGGGGGAGTTGTGATGTCCCATGATATAATAAAACATGAATTATGAGATATTAGTCCAGTGACGCCATGTTTCTGTGTTTTGATATTTTGATGTGTTGATAGTGTAATCGATTGATTGATTGATTGTTGTTGTTCAGGTGAGAAGGGGGAGCTGTGTTCAGTCTGTCCGCTTAGCGTTGCCCCCCCGGCTCCTCCAGGTAAACCAGGAGAGCCAGGTGAAGACGGGGTGACAGGTAAGAACCACACCGGACTCAGTGATGTTTAATCTGATTACTTTAGCTATTGATCAACAACAACTAACACCATTATATACAAATAACAACATTCTAAGTTTTGTGTTGTTATTTGATTTCCTTAAAGTTGTTTACAATATGAAAATAATAGAAATTATAAAATGCAAAAAATAGATTCATCTATAACTTTAGCTTAACTTTAGCTTCAAGACGGAATGAACAGAATAATGAAACTTTAAACCCGTTCACAGCAGGATCTGATCTAGCATTACATTCAGGTAGAACTCACCTGTCTGTCTCTGTGATGTCATTGTATTTCCAGGATCAGCCGGTTCTCCAGGACCCAAAGGTCACCAAGGGGTCAAAGGTGTTGGAGGAGCACCTGGTCCACAGGTGAGCTCACAGATCACCTCCATGAGGAGAACTGTAGACTTTGGGAGACTCTCTTTGTGTTGTTAATATGGAGGCTGCAATATAGTATATCATAATAAATCATATTAATAATAATATATAAACTGTTTAAGCTTGTTTCTCTGCACTCCTATCCGGACTGGGAAACGATTCTGGTTTGAGTCCCGTCCTCATAGAGTCATTATTCAAAGTTCCATGGCAAATAGTCCAAGTGTAACTTTCTTTCCACTGGGGTTCCCCAAGGATCTGTGCTCGGTCACCTTCTCTTCTCAATAAACACGACCTCCCATCATCTGATTATACGCTCAGATGGGATTCATTCTGAAAGATAAAAAAAAAGTCTAACGGTTGTTTTTCAATAGCAAGTTTACAGGTAACGTTTGTTACTTAGATGTCAAAACTGCTTAATTGCAACAATAGACATACATTTTACACAAATAATCAGAAATAGAGTATTGTGTTTATATACAAAAAAGACTATTATATTAAAACCACGGTATCGGTATCTACATATATATGTATATTTTTTATATATTTGTTGAGTAAGTATTAAACGTATGAGTAGGAGGAGTTTGTTCAGTTCCAACACAGTCACATACATTAAAACATGACTGATGATTGTTCTGTATTTAGGGGCCCTTTGGTTTCCCTGGCCTCCCGGGGCCCCCAGGACCTGTTGGCGACCCTGGCATCATGCAAAGGGTCGGGCAGAAGGGTGAGGATGGGGACCGGGGGGGGTTCGGACCTCAAGGTTCAGAAGGGAGAGACGGCTCTCCAGGATTTACGGGACCCAAAGGAGTTCTGGGACAGAAAGGAAACCCTGTGAGTATCAGAACCGTCGTCCAGAGAGACGAGTAGAGGCAAAGGTTCAGTTTCTGTGGCCCTTCTGGACTGAAGGAGTCCAGATCCGAGAGTGTGTTTGAGTGTGTCTCCTCTTAAAGCCCACAGTTTCATCCTGACAGGTCTGGGATGTGGCTCCAGGGATCAGCAGAGTTTCAGGTCCTGGATCAGTTGCTGCTCTGTTCTCTCTTTTAAATCTCTTTAAAGTGACTTTAATCTACTGAGTCTCTTCATTGATTTCACCAGCAGATGGAGTCAAAGTCAAACATCTCATGACCCCCATGAGGGAGCGTTACCATGGCAACAAGTCTATCCCATCCTGTACAGAGACAAGGATCATTTCTGTCACTTGAAAACAGACGTGATATTCAGAAGATGCTGATTCTGTCTTTAATGCTGCTCTCAGGGGCCTCTGGGGTCAAAAGGTGAAAGGGGCCCGCTTGGGGAGACTGGTACCAGAGGACTACCGGGACAGATGGGACCTCCAGGACCACCTGGAATTGGGGATCCAGGACCTAAGGGACCTAAAGGCAATGTGGGGGTCATGGCACAGCGAGGAGATCCTGGAAGACCAGGTGAGACTGAAGGGGGCGTGGTCAAACACAGATTTATCAGGAAGTCACTCCTAAAATTCTTTGTGTGATGCTGATTGGTCTACATCAACGTTCTTTCTAGTCTCGATGTTTATCAGAGCTGCACAGGAGTTGATATCTGGTGCGGAGATCAAAAAGAAAATCCATTTGTCAGCTTTCAAGTAATAATTTGTGTCTGGACCAAAGTGGTTTTGACCAATCAGAGTCCTGTGAGGAGCAACTGGCAGCTAGGGGCGGGGCTTAGGTGTTTGGTTCTAAACAACAATGGCGGCTCCCGAAGAGGTTAGCATAGATGCTAATAGCATCAGTTAAATGAGACCTGGAAAGTATTTATTGGTTGAAAGAAGAAAAAAGAAAACGACGCTGACGGTTTTTCTACATGAAAAACTTGTTTTCTGTCTTCTCCTGACCGGCTTAAGTAAGAGTTTGATTGACAGGTGGCTCATCCAACCACCTGCTGTGTATTTTTTTTTTAAGTTCTCGCCCTTTTCCAGACAGTTTCCAATACCGTCTTCTCCGTTGGTTCAGTTCACAAACCATCAGGTTGGAGGAGTTTCGTGAACGCCATTTTAAAAAATTGTTTTGAGGAAACTGAATCGAGACTTCGTGTTGGATTTAAAGTCTCTGCAGAAACCTCACAATGTTTTTATAATAAAGAAAATGCAGCTGGGCAACAGATGATGGACGAACCAACAAGTTCAACAGTCATAAAGTTAAACCGATCGATACATTGATCCGGATTCCTCAGGGGGAGTGACCTAAAACTAAAACTATTTATCTGGCTAACTGAAATAAATCAAATGAAAATGACTCTGAGGCAGGAGGAGTTACCTTTGTTTGTTCCTTCAGGTGAAAAAGGTTCTCCAGGTGAAATCAAAACCTCTCCAGGAGATCCAGGACAGAAAGGAGATAAAGGTTTACCTGGAAACCCCGGACCTGAAGGTGAGACGGGTCCATAAACTGGAGCTTCTCGTGGCTCCTCCTTCTTTTTCATGTTCTTTACTTTTATAAACAGGTGAAATTCAGATTTAAGAACCAAAACATGTTAACCTTCTGACTCACCGGTTGTCTCTGCTGGTCTCAGGTATGACTGGACGTCCAGGTGGTCCAGGATCTGTTGGTCCAAGGGGAGAAAAGGGAGATGAAGGGTTTTCCGTCCAGGGGCCTCCAGGCTTTCCAGGGGTCAAAGGTGAGTGTTGAATAAAACAGACAGCTGAGGGATAAAGAAGATGATGAATTACGGTAATACTTTTGTTTTCGACCGGCTCAGGACTCAAGGGCCCACCAGGAGGTCCAGGTGAACCGAGTTTTGGTATCAAGGGACGGGCAGGGCCATCGGGCCCCCCAGGGATGCCGGGCCCCAAGGTAACGTGGACTCGTACAGACAGGAAGTCCTCAGCATGAAGAAAGTAAAAGTTGAGACGTTTGTAGATCACATCAGACTGAAAGAAACAGAAGAGGTTCTCTCTGTCCACAAATATATATCAGTTCTCTCTGTCCACAAATATATATCAGCAGTATTATTTTTAATATGAAAGCATCAGTAGGATATGAATCTGTAACATGTCCAATATTATTATTATTATTATTATTAGTAGTAGTAGTAGTAGTATTGTTGTTGTTGTTGTTGTTGTTGTTGTTATTATTATGATAATTATTATTCTTATTACTATTGAGTTATTATTATTATTATTATTATCATTGTCATTATTATTACTTTTTAAAATTATTATTCAGACCTATATTTTGGGAGCAGCAATATATACGAATCTGTAACATGCCCAACAATATTATTATTATTATTATTATTATGATTTTCATGATTATTTATTTTCTTATTTCTTATTTCTTATTTCTTATTATACATTTTTATATATTTTATATTTTTTCAGACCTATATACAATAATATAAAATACTTTTCCCTGTGTCATTCCATTTTATTACACATAACTTAATTTGTGAACTTATTTGTTTGGTGTTCTTTGTATGTATGGATTACTTATTAGAAGCTGAAAGTGTTGACATTCATAAAACATAAACATAATGATTTGTTGCTGGATGTGAACAGATGTCATGTTTCTCATCTTGCGGGGGTTCATTTCATGTCGGTCTTTGGTCACAGGGAGACAGAGGTACTGGTTTCCCAGGTCAGCAGGGTCAGTCGGGCCCCCAGGGGGAAGATGGCTCTGTGGGGCCCCAAGGAAACCCCGGACCCCAAGGATCAGATGGAGCTCCGGGACCTCCAGGACAAGACGGACCTCCTGGACCCAAAGGTACCTCATTTAAGATCTGATGGACCGGAGGTTTGAGAGCAGCTTAAGTGAACTGAACATGTCCCTCAGGTCGTAGTGGTCTGGATGGTCTATCCGGTCCTGTTGGTTCTGTTGGACTGTGTTTACCTGGAGCTCCTGGACCTAATGGAGAGCAGGGACCGACTGGCATCATCGGATTCACAGGTAACATCTCTACAAGCTGGTGACAGTAGAGTTTGTTTCCCTATACAGATTCTTATATCCACCTTCAGATCTGACTCGTAGAACAGCGAACAAGAAGAAATGTTGGAGCTTCTTCTGTAAAGTTCTGAATCAGTTCCTTCATTTCCTGACCAGAGAGTTTGTACGATTTGGAAACTAAAACCAGAACTAGAAAACTCACCTGTCTCTCAGTCAAACAGGTATATTGTCTTGCAGGGATGCGGGGCCCAAAGGGTGTAAGGGGGGACCCTGGGCGGCAGGGCATGGGGGCCTTGGGGCCTCAGGGGCCTTACGGGGTCCCAGGGTTTGATGGAGCTCCGGGGTCAGTGGGAGAAGTTGGACTGAAGGGCCTGAAAGGGACCAATGGGGAGCCAGGAAGCACAGGTAAGGAGGCGTGGCCCCACCTGCTCCCCCTGATAAAGACTTTGAACCACAGAGCTGCTGCCATGACATTCACACACGTGTGTTTTAGGTATCAGAGGGGACCCGGGTCCTCCAGGAGCCTTCGGGAGTCCAGGGGATGATGGGAAATCAGGAGAGACGGGACAACCAGGACCAAAAGGTTTTAATCAATCAATCAATACAAAAATAATTCCATCAATTTTGTCTGACTGTAACTGTCAATGACCTGTCTTTCTCTCAGGTCAGATGGGTGTAAACGGAGTCAGTGGTTCTCAGGGGCCTCAGGGGCCCCCGGGGGACCGAGGAGAAACTGGACCAAAAGGATTCCAGACAGCTGTGGAGATGTATGGAGATCTTGGAGACCCTGGATACCCTGGTACTCTACTCTATCTGTTGTATAGAAAAGTAGGAGTACTCAGATGTAGTCGGTGTTCCTCAGGGTTCTATTCTGGGCCCCTTTACTGTTACTCTGTCCCCTACATATAAGGCTAATGCAAGCAGCAGGTTAGCTTAGCTTAGCTTAGCATAAAGACTGAAAAAAAGGGGAAACATGTAGGCTGGCTCAGTCCACAGGTTATGGATTCCACCATCCAGCACCGACTGGACTAAGTCTTGTATAACATGTATATAAAGATATATATATATATATTATATGTAACATGTTTGTTTAGTTCGTACAAAAGCTTCAGTGTGAAAATGTTGTAGCTGTACGTGAGACAAAAAACTAAATGGGAAACTACTGCTCAAAGTTATTTGAGCTATAACTTCTGATAAATATACTCCAGGTGTCCTGTTCTACCTGTCTGACTGCTTCCTGTCTCACCCTCAGGGCCCACAGGTCTAACTGGCAGTAAAGGGGAAACAGGCATCCCGGGGCCACAGGGCCTTGACGGCAGAACTGGTAGACCTGGAGATGGCGGGCCGCAAGGTGAACACAACTAACTGAAAATACTGTTTGTTTCTTTGTTTATTTTTTAGGACGTTTATTAGCTATCAACACTGTTGTCACGATTTGGGTTTTAATTTAATGGGTTTCCTGTTTTATTTTGAAGTTCCCTGCCTTTTGTGTCCATTTCACTTCCTGCCCTTGTATGTTTTCTCGCTTTTGTAATCTTCTGCCCCGCCCCTGATTGAATACACCTGTGATGTATTAGTCTCGTCAGCCTTTCTCCAAAACAAAACTTACATGGAGGTGATGACAAAAGTAATAACAGAAAGTTCAACACAAAAAAATGACGAGAAACAGGATCCAGGAATATCCACTGGAACATAGACAGAACCTAGACGGAACAAAGCAGGAACACAGAAAACATAACAGACGAACCAACAACCAGCAGACTGAAGACAGGACTATAAATACACAAGAAACTAATCAGACAACCAGACACAGGTGGGCCGACACGAGGGCTGACAGCTGATTGGTGGAGAAACACAACAAGGCTGACAAGACTAAAACATCACAGGTGGATTCAATCAGGGGCGGGGTAGACAATAGGTTCGTTCGAGATGATCAGTCCTGATCAGAATCGATCACCGGCGATCGCCGCACAATGCATGCTGGGTAGATTTGTGTCCGACTTGATCCCGACTTGCTCTGACGTCATGAACACGTGTTCAACGATGACCTCAGAGAGCGAGGCGGCTGCAGGTTTTAGAGCCAGGCGCCGCAGTTGCTCTCCACCGACTGCATGGCCCAGTGCATGATGGGAAACGCCTGGCTGTCTCCTGATCAGAGAGCTGATTGGCTCTTAGTTTAGACAACAAACACCACGTTGTGTAGAAAATTCTTATTTTTTATTGAGGAAGCCTAATTCCATGTTGATGTCAACATTTTTTCAGTCAGAGAACTGGAATGTTTTCAGTCCGTAGATGAACGATGTGAAGCATCAGAACCCTTTAAAGGAGAGAACTACTGTCACTGATGGACATCATAGAACCCAAACGTAGTCTATAAACTACAGGTAGCCTACAAACGTAGTCTATAAACTACAGGTAGCCTACAAACGTAGTCTATAAACTACAGGTAGCCTACAAACGTAGTCTATAAACTACAGGTAGCCTACAAACGTAGTCCACAAACTACAGGTGGCCTACAAACGTAGTCTATAAACTACAGGTGGCCTACAAACGTAGTCTATAAACTACAGGTGGCCTACAAACGTAGTCCAGATACAAACGTAGTCTACAGGTCCACAAAACTACAGGCCTACAAACGTAGTCTATAAACTACAGGTGGCCTACAGGCAGCCTACAAACGTAGTCTATAAACTACAGGTGGCCTACAAACGTAGTCTATAAACTACAGGTAGCCTACAAACGTAGTCTATAAACTACAGGTGGCCTACAAACGTAGTCTATAAACTACAGGTGGCCTACAAACGTAGTCCATAAACTACAGATAGCCTACAAACGTAACCAACAGGATGTAAACATTTCAATGACTTCCTGTGTTTTCATTGAAGGTTGAACACTGTTCCACTTGATGGCAGGTTTTTTTCAGCGCCCCCTGCTGCTGCCGCTGCTCTCGTACAATTTCGAGGCTCAGTCATCTCGAACAAACCTATTTACAAGAGCGGGAAAAGGCAGGAAGTGAAATGTACACAAGACACAAGAGGCAGGGAACTTCAAAATAAAACAGGAAACCCATTAAACTAAAACCAAAATCGTGACAACTGTAATATCTGCTCTTCCTGAAAGATCCAGAGTCCTGAGTTCTTATTTACGTGACTATCAAATCATAATCATAGAGTTAAAGAATGTGTGTGTCTGTCAGGACCTCCTGGAGACACCGGCAGAGATGGAGAGAGAGGTCCTCCTGGTTCTTGTGGACTCAACGGTAACCAAGGAGACATGGGGAAGCCAGGTAAGCCCCCCCCCCAACACTACAAACATTTAAAAAAAGGCAGATATATCAGAAGATTTCACTGTCTCATCACAAATATGATCTTTATCTGCAGAGATTCATTGGGTTGTTAATCAGCTGCAGTGAGTTGATACTGATCCACCTGCTTAAGATTTACCTATCAATTAATCAATAATCATAATTACAATTTCTGGAAAAAATACACAGGCTTATGCAACTTCAAATTTAACTTTGCAGCAACATTAAAGCTGAACAATAAAAAGTTTAGGTGTCTGGAACAGACTCCAGAAACCTCAAAAACATCAACCTTAACTCTGGAACGATACAAAGACTTTAAGAAGTCTTTCACTCTCTGGGATGATCTCCATCTTTCTCCTGGTGTTTCCTGTCCAGGTTTAAAAGGTGACAAAGGTTGTGCAGGGCCTTGTGGGGAACCTGGATCAGATGGAAAACCGGGACCAGGAGGACTTAAAGGTGATAAAGGAGAACCAAGTCCACCTGGACCAGGATCTAAAGGACCTCGAGGAGTGAAGGTATCACACACAAAAGAGACACACAATCATGACTAACCGTTTTTTATTAATAGTGCCAGACTCCACAAGAATGTTATTAACAGTTATGAATTCTGTCAGACGTACCACGTTCGTCCGTTTATATTCGTGTTGGTGGTATCGCTGATAAACTAGAGGTCCAGCTGTTGTAAGTAGTTACAGAAACGGCATTTTTATGTCCTACAGCAAATTAATGTTAAGGCTTTTTACCCCTTACCTGAAATATTTGTATGCAGATGATGTTCTGCTTTATTTGTCTGTTCTCCCGAGTCTTTAGCAGTTTTTTCTTCTCCATCTTTGTTTGTGATTGTTTCTGTTTTATGTGTTGTGTTGAATTTGGACACATTTAACATATTTATGTATTTATGACATTATTATATCCTTAAAGAAAAATTTCAGTCCAAACTTAAAAAAACGTGTCTTCTCCTCCTCGGTCCTCTTCTCAGGGAAATCAAGGCTATTCAGGAGCTCCAGGTATAAAGGGGGAACCAGGGGACATTGGAAACGTTGGTCCCCCAGGAGCCTATGGCCCCTGTGGCCCCAAAGGACTTTCTGGACCCCCAGGATGCAGAGGTATGATTCATTACAGTTTATACATCAGCTGCTGAGCAGTTAGTGGACAGTAGCTTTTTAAAGCCTTTTCTCTTTGTCGTTATCAGGTCCTCCTGGGACTCCTGGTGAAAAGGGTGGTGATGGTCCTCCGGGAAAAAATGGCCCTCCGGGACCCACCGGCCTCACAGGTACATAAACCAGAGTTCCAGTAGTATTAATGCCATCAGGTAGCAGTACTACAGTACTACTGCTTCTTCTCACTATATACTATAATGTCTGTTTATTGTCCTCTCAGTCTGTTAATTATATCTTTATTATCAGGTAACAAAGGGGGTCCTGGAGATCCTGGCCCAGCTGGTCCCAGAGGAAACCAGGGACAGGACGGGATACCTGGACCTCCTGGAGAGAAAGGAGCGATGGGGGGTAGGAGACCTGAATCTGATTGGACTGTGATCAGCTACCATCTTGATTCTTGAGCCTGATGGTTGTCTAATCGTTTGGTTTGGTTTTTTATCCCCAGCTCCAAGAGTCGGGCCCCGGGGCCCAGATGGGAAGACAGGTCCACCAGGTGAGTCCTCAGGTCTGATTATGAGTTTAGTTCAGTAAGAGGACAGACAGAAGAAGAGGAAATAAACCCCCTCTCCTTCTCCTCTGGTCTCCTCAGGGTATCCTGGGGATCAGGGTCCTCCTGGTGTCTGTGGTCCACCTGGTCCCCATGGTCCTGGGGGAAACCCAGGTTGTCCTGGTCCTCCTGGACCTCCTGGTCCTCCTGGTTGTCCTGGCAGGGAGGGAGTCTGCATTGAAGGAAACAAAGGAGATGATGGATTCCCTGGAGGACGAGGACCAAAAGGTGAGGAGACACGTTGACTTTATAAAGGAAACAATGAGGTGACTGACAGAACCATCTCAACACAAGGTCCATGTGGAGCTGCTCTGGAGCTTTAGATCTGGATGTTTGAATTCCTCAAAGCACTATTTAATATGTCAACATATGGATTGTGATGAAATGTGGAAATCAATCATGTTCCCCTGAGGATGAGTTTTAAATACGATGGGGATCCTGTGACTCTTCCTCTGTCCTCGGGTCAACGCTTTCATTTGTACTTTGCTTTACTGTTGGCGGAGGTTCAGCACCTCCTCCCTCCTCAGTAGCATATTGAATCTGAGCCGTCAATCAGGAGCCTCAAAGAATTGAACCATGGTTGAGCTTTCTGTAGCCCGAGAGAATCAGATGGAGGATCTTGTGTAGAGTAAGAGTAAGAGGCCCAGATGCTAGGAGCTGGGGGGGCGTGGTCAGAGAAGGGGATGGAGAGCTCACTGTGTACCCATAAATGTGACACTGGCTCTAGAGCAGAAGAGAGAGGGGTAGTGCTGCTGGGACACAAGAAACCTGGACTTAGACTCTTAGTTTGGGCCTCTGCCGAGCCAACACAAATCAGACAATCATAAATCAATATCATCTGCATACAAAGAAAGGTAAACTATTTCTATCTACATGATACGAGACTCTAACTGAAGATTTAAAGAACACAGCTGTGGTCAGATAGCCAACATGTGAAAGTAACCAGGTCTCTCTCACTACAGGTCCGCAAGGCTTTCGGGGTCCTCCTGGTCCTCCAGGTCCTGGTTTTAAAGGAGACAAGGGATCTAAAGGAGCAACAGGTTTCCAAGGACAAGCTGGTTACCCTGGTGACCCCGGTCCTCAAGGCAAACCGGTCAGCAACTTCTATCTTTATAAATATAGTTATACAAGTACAACAGAAATGGGGATTTAATATCAAAGTCCGTCAGTGTAGATGAGCTTCAGTTCCCACCAACTCTCTGAAGACACTGATTATCCCACTGTGTCTGCATGAGTCCATCAGGTCTGATCCTTCTGAACTGGGTTGTTTTTGGAATGAGGCTAATTTGCATAGAAAGGTGACAATGTAATGTCAAATGTCTTCATATTACCCCATTTAAAAATGAGCAGATATTACAGAAGCATCTGGATGCTATTGGCTTGGCAACACAGTTAAAGGTGCAATTCACTCTTTGAGGTGCTTTGAGAATTATATGCTTTCTTTTTGTCTTATTTGTGCAAAAGCTCTGCAAATCCAATCCGTGAATTGTCCCCTCAGTATCCAGCTTATCGTAGACCTTAGATCTTAGACTGGAAGTATCTAGTCAAAGCTCTTCAATTAAAAGTATTTTCTTAATAATCTTTGACTGAAAGCATCAAGTAACATTTGATTAAATCGTCCACTTAAAACACTTCTGAGAGAGTGTATTGAATACAGTTGTTGTTGTTGTTGTTTACAGGGTGAAGACAGACCACCAGGCCCTCATGGTCTTGAAGGCCAGATGGGACCCATTGGAGTCACTGGACCTGTTGGTAAGAACTTCAGTCAGATAACCAGGAAACTGACCAGTACAACTACAAATAAAGGGTTAACTCTGCCAACCACATGTCAGTCTATGGTCATCAACCCCGATAGAATATATGAGGAATAACTTTCAGAAGATAAACGGTCTCATGTCTGAACAGAAGTCTGAGGGTGAAGAGAATCTTTATCTTTTTATTGGACCGTTTAAAACAGACGTTGGCTCCTCTTGTGTGTTTCAGGTCTTAAGGGGGAGGAGGGACCAGCGGATGTCGTTGGCCCACCAGGACCTCCAGGACCACCTGGGAGGAGAGGTAACACAGTGGCATCACACAGTACTGCTCAGTCCCCCTAACTACTAATACAATAATGCACTGCTTCTGTACTGAATACCGTATGTTGGTTGAAGTACCGAATGTTGTACTGAATACTGCCCCCTGCAGGCCCGAGGGGGGAGGACAAAACCAGGGAGGTGGTGCTGTTGCCAGGAGACCAAGGCTTAGCTGGAGAACCAGGACCCAAAGGAGACAAAGGACCCCCAGGGACCCAAGGGATACCTGGAGGTCCAGGTGAGTCTGGGATGATATTTCAGGTGTGAGTGGTATTAACAGTATAAATGCTGTTTTAGACACAAACAGAGTAAATGCTGTGTTTAATGTCTGCAGGTCTGAGGGGTGTCAGAGGGACGTCTGGTAGAAGAGGACCAGGAGGCCGTCCTGGATTAATAGGGGAACAGGGAGACAACGGTCCTCTTGGATCAAAAGGTAAGAAATCTGATCTCCTGTCAGCTTTTAAACAGAACTACACAACTAACATTGGAAATATTACAGAACTCGTCCTAGTCCTAAGTACCTGTTGTAAAGTTCTCTCAAAGTATCAAATGTAATACTTCTTAATAAATCTTTAAGTATAAAATATAGTGGACTGGATGGAGACTCTGTTAGTTCCATTCAGGGTATTAAAGCAATCTGTCTGCTGCTCCATCTGAGCTCCATCCATCTGAGCTCCATCCATCTGAGCTCCATCCATCTGAGCTCCATCCATCTGGACCCTTTTCTCATTCAGAACCCACTCTGTGTTGGCAGGTGTTGCAGGTCCAAAAGGTGTGCTTGGTGCTAAAGGTATTCAGGGTCATTCGGGTCCCTGCACGGACCACCCAGAGAACGATGGCTTCATGTTCACCAGACACAGTCAGAATCTTTTGATCCCAGAATGCCCTGCAGGATCTGCTGTGATATACAGCGGATACTCCCTGCTGTTCATCAACGGGAACAACCGAGCTCACGGACAAGACCTGGGTAACCAAGAACATGGACTCAAGTACTGCACTGAAGTAGTTTTAGTTTAAGCATTAGTTAAACAGATTCCTGTTGACGTGTAAGATGGACTAATAAACCGACGCTCCGTCATGTTCAGATTCAAAAACACGTCATTCACTCTTTCTTATAATAAAAAAAACAGTAAACATCTGTTTGTCCTTCTCTCTCTCTCTCTTCAGGTTCTTTAGGTAGTTGTTTACCTCGTTTTACCACCATGCCCTTCCTGTTCTGTAACACCGACAACACCTGTCGCTACGCCTCACGCAACGACTACTCCTATTGGCTGTCCACCGATGAACCCATGCCGGGCAGCATTCCGTTAATCTCCGGGGATTCACTGAAGAGTTACATCAGCCGGTAACACACACACACACACACACACACACACACACACACACACACACACACACACACACACACACACACACACACACACACACACACACACACACAGTGCTACTCAAACAAAAGACAACATGTGTTTACCATGAACATGTTGGTGACCTGTGTTGAAGGTGTTCTGTGTGTGAGGCCAGAGCCAACGTGATGGCCATCCACAGTCAGACCAGTGAGATTCCAGAGTGTCCGTCCGGCTGGGACGCTCTCTGGTTCGGATTCTCCTTCGTCATGGTCGGTATTACTGTCGAGTCAGGCTGTTCTACGTTCAACTGTTCTTTAAAAGTTTTAGTCAGTTTTTAGTTAGTTAGTACTGTTCTCTGGTCTAAAGTGGTAACAATGACCTCAGAGATAAATGGGCGGGGTCATGTGTATTGTTGCTTTGACCTTTGACCCTTGCTGTTGGTGCTGTGGGTCCGTAGGAGACAGGAGTAGGGGCGGAGGGGTCGGGTCAGCCTCTGGCCTCTCCTGGATCCTGTCTGGAAAACTTCAGGAAGATTCCCTTCATCGAGTGTCACGGCAGAGGAACCTGTAACTACTACACCGACTCCTACAGCTACTGGCTGGCTGCTCTCAACCCCAACGACATGTTCAGGTACAGCACACCTGTAGGGACACGTTCAAATACACAATACATTCAGGTACAGCACACCTGTAGGGACACGTTCAAATACACAATACATTTAGATAAACAACATCTTAAGGTACACAGCAGTGTCGTCAACATATTCAGGTACACAACAGTGTCGTCAACATATTCAGGTACACAAAAAACATATTCAGGTACACAACAGTGTCGTCAACATATTCAGGTGCAAAAAAAACATTCAGGTACACAACTGTGTTACTCTTCTTAAAGCACCAATACAGAATGACATTATATAAATAGTAGGGGGTTTCATCTACAGTATTGTAGTATTTGGTATTTTTAGTATCATTCAGCCTAAATGTCAAGTGTATTTGTTAGTCGGATTATGAAACCATTACATACAAACAATATGTTGACCCTTAAATTCATTGTTTCAGCATTATGTGAAGCAGATGTGATATAATCCAGCTGCAGTCCTCTGAAACACCAGCAGGGGTCAGCGTCTGTTCAACTAGCAGCTGAGGATGTGATGAACTCTAGAGAATAAGAGAAATACTGCTGTGTCAAATAATCAGAACCAGAAGAATTTAAAATAAGAAATGATTGTAGATAGAGTTGTTGTGTCCATTTAGAACAGTAATATTAAATAAAGCCCTCTGATTGGCTGATTCCTGATGTCCCTCTGTCTCTGCAGTAAACCGAAGCCTCAGATGGACACCGGAGACTTTCCAGGCCGTATGATCAGCCGCTGTGGAGTCTGTATGAAGCAGCTGTGATACTGCTGATACTATTGATACTACTGCTGTAAATACTACTGCTGCTGAAGCTACTGATGCTCAAACTACTGAGAACAGTTCTACTTCTTTTCCAGTGTACTTTAACCAAGAGTATGTGTTGAAAATACTTATCAGAACTCCTCCTGGTGTTAAAGTACTGCTGGTGCTACTGCTACAATGACTACTGCCACTACTACAATGACTACTACTACAATGACTACTGCCACTACTACTTCAAGTAGCAACACCTCGTTGTCAAAAATACTTGTACTGCTACGTTAGAATTCCTGCACTCAGAACAGTAAAGAGTATTACTTTACTGTACTACCCTAAACAGTATGGTAGTACTTTACTCTGTACTTCCAAGTACCTTGAGGTAAAAGGTTTTACATTCAGAACTGGACATCCTCTAATCAGCTCAGATGTTGGCTGCAGTTTAATCTTTGAACACAAATGCAGAATGTGTACTTCTACTCTGGATACTTGTGTACATTTTAGTGTACATTTTAATAATATTACTTTTGCTGTTCTCAGTTCATGAATTCTAACGTAGCAGTAAAAGTATTTTTGACAACGATGCGTTGCTACTTTCTTTTGAAGGATTTGGGAGTATCAGAGGAAGTAGTTTCAGCAGTTGTTGATGTCTGAGATGTAGAAAATTGGAAATACTCAGATGACAAAACTGTACTTCAGCACAATACTCAGTAGTACAATAAATAGACTTTAATCATTTTGTTTCTTATACTACTGATGTAAGAGTAATAAGAATACTACCAATACAATAATAATCATTATTAATTGTAGTACTTTGTGCATTAATGCTACTGCCACTACAGTACAGTGGTACTTGGTGTACTATGCCAAATACATGCCCCAAGTTTGTTTCTAGTCATACAATAAAGTTCTGATGTAAAAATCAGTTAGTGTACCAAATGACTACTACTGCTAGTACTACACACTACTACTGCTAGTACTACACACTACTACTGCTAGTACTACACACTACTACTGCTAGTACTACACACTACTACTGCTAGTACTACACACTACTACTGCTAGTACTACACACTACTACTGCTAGTACTACTGCTAGTACTACACACTACTACTGCTAGTACTACACACTACTACTGCTAGTACTACACACTACTACTGCAGGTACAGCTGCACTAGTAGTTACAACCTCTAAGCACTACTGCTACTTCTCCTGTTGTAAGTGGTACTCCTTGATGTTTTGATGTATGAGACGTTCACAGTGGGTAGTTGTAGTACTAGGTATAGGTAAAGTACTAATACTACTCTCGTACCTAGTACTACTGCTACTATCACTGTATGTACCACTAACGCTAGTACATCTACAACAGCCACTACTGTCAGCACTACTAATACCACTAATACTACTACGAAGACTGGAGCTGTAGTTCCTCCCACAGCCACCAGATGGAGCAAAAACAGGAATACAAGTTTAACGTCTTTTTAGTCCGCAGCTCTGTGATTGGAAGATTCCAACAGCAAAGCACTCTGGGTGTCGTAGTTGCCTTTCTATAATAGTAGGCAATAGTAAAGTTTTACTTCTTTTTTAAACGCTGATATTAAACATTAAATAATAAGACATTATTATCTTCAGAAGCTCTCTTGTTGTACATACTCGTCTCCTTTAATTGTTAAATATCACCATTATTTTAACATGTTGTTTTGTGAATATGATTCTTGTTGAGTATTAATAAAAACATGTTTTACAGAAGTCACTTCCTGTTGTTTCCTGTTTATTAAAAAGGTTTTAATAACATACATGCGTCTTATGTCCCGCCGGCTTCATAGAGGTCCCTCAATAATTCATATTTCCAGGTTCATAAAATTTACCTGAACTCAGGAATATGTAGAATATTTCTACAGACGTTCCTTTATTCTCTCGTCTTAATTTGTTATTCTATATTAGCCATCGTTGGAGGTCAGGTAGCCTTCTGGTTTCTGCAGCGTTGGTTGGTTCAAAAAATATGAATATTAAAAATATAAGAAAAACGTCCACCAAGCTCATTTTTACCTTCATAATCCATCATGAAGACGCCCATTGTGGCATGCGGTTTCAACCAATCAGGAGCCACCAGGATCATCCAATCACATGACACACAAACCGCCATCTGGCTGCGAAACGTACGGCCTTCAGCTCATAGCGTTAACATTAGTCTAAACGTTTCTCTATTAATAATAATAATTAAGCCTTTATTAGTTCTCTGCATTGAACCATCCCGGAGGAGCAGTGGGCTGCAATGAAGCGTCCGGGGAGCAACTTGGGGTTAGGTGTCTCGCTCAAGGACACCTCGGCATGTTGCCTGTAGAGGGGTTCAAACCACCGACCTTGTGGTTGTGGGTCAAGCGCTCTACCTCATGTGCCACAACTGTCTAAAAACATGAATGAAGACAAAGTGACAGAGAACAGATTATTGTTATTAACAGAGGAGAAACAGGTGAAACAAGAGGACAGTGGAGTTTCAAAATAAAAGCAGCAAACACTGAACTTTTAAAGAATCACGAGACAAGAACAAAATTAACCCAAATATTACAGAAACCTTTTTATTTTATCCGGCTTCATTTGTTTTGTTGACATATCAAAAAATACAGATATTTAAAATCATACACACTCGAGGTCTTTAGAATGAATCTCATTCCATTTGAATAATTCTGTCATTTTAATTAATCTTAATGCTATTCTTTTTTATATTTTTATAAAACTGTCTTCAATAATCTAATGTTCTTCTCTATTTGACCGTGTTTATTTATTAGTTGTAAAGCTCATCAGGCTGACGTAATGAACGGTTTATAGCTATAAAATAATGTGATGTCATTTGTAGTTTTCCCACTAAATGAATTTGTATATAATCCACTAAAGCGTGAACCAGGAAGTAAGAGTAAGAGAGTTAAAAAAAAACGTTTTAAGAGATTTATTATTTTAAAGTGAAAAATAAATGTATAAATAAAGTGTATATTTAAGTTTCAGCATTCTGAGTGAGAGTGAATTAAGTGGAAATCTTTACTACAAAGTTTCTTCTTCATGTTAACAAACAGTTTCATAATAGACAAATATTGAACATGACTCAATAATAATAATGATGATAATCATAGTTTGTTGTAGCACACAGCTAAATGTTTCATAAATATGAATATTACTTTCTTAGAAACATGAGTCCTGAGAATGAGTTTAGTCGGATTGATCTGTGAGCTGTAGAATATAATATGTAATGTTAATATTTAAAGAGAAATGTTACTTAAACATCATTTAATTAAAGTTTCCAGTAACAGTGTTTGATCCTGATGAGACTTCATCAGTGACTCAGTGTGGAAACAAAAACACTGAACGCATCACAGGGGGAGGTGTGATGTCATCACTCTCCCACCGTGTGTGTGTGTGTGTGTGTGTGTGTGTGTGTGTGTGTGTGTGTGTGTGTGTGTGTGTGTGTGTGTGTGTGTGTGTGTGTGTGTGTGTGTGTGTGTGTGTTCATGCCAGTGGCTCCTCAGCAACCACTGCTTGCCGTTAAGGCATTTCCATAGCAACCAGAAGCAGCTAATGTGCTGTTTATTAGCATATTGAGAAAGTGAGAAGAAGAAGAAGAAGAAGAAGAAGAAGAAGAAGAAGAAGAAGAAGAAGAAGAAGAAGAAGAAGAAGGAGGAGAAGGATGGTACAACTGCTTTGTATCCTCAGAGCATTCATTCAGAGGAAGAACAGCGGTAGAAAGCTCAGGAACATCTGTCTCATCAGTATTGAACCAACACAACGGGATATTTCTGCTGAAAGAAGAACTAAATATTTATTTTCTTGAGAAGAGCGTTTTGTCTCCGTCACTACACTTCATGTTTCCTTTCTCTGATTGGTTGAAGATTTATTCAACTGCATCCAGACCAGGAGACAACCTACAAAGCTTCCTGCCTTAAAGCTGCATTCTCTCTGCTGTCCACCAGGGGGCGACTCCTCTGGTTGTATAGAAGTCTATGAGAAAATGACTCTACTTCTCTCTTGATTTATTCCCTCAGTAAACATTGTAAACATGAGTTTATGGTCTCAATCTCTAGTTTCAAGTCTTCTTCAATACAGCATGATGTTCATTTAGTAAATGATGCTCCATTTAGAGTCAAACAGACCATAAAGCAGGGGATGCTTTAGGGCGGGGCTACACACTGATTGACAGGTCCACACCAGAGACGTATACGGCGTCTCTACGTCACTCCTCCTCACTCCATATATGGTCACTTCCGGTTTATTGGAGTCTGCATTACATTACATTACATTACATTACAGTCATTTAGCAGACGCTTTTCTCCAAAGCGACTTACAGTCAGTAGTATGTTACATATCATTCACCCATTCACACACTGATGACAGGCTACCATCAAGGTGCCACCATCAGACTCTAACTAACATTCATCATCCAGTCCACACCGATGGCCTTCAGGAGCAACTTGGGGTTAAGTGTCTTGCCCAAGGACACATCGACTGCCGAAGCCGGGTATCGAACCACCGACCCTCTGATTGGAGAACTACCTTGGTCTCCACTACACCACAGCCGCCCCCAGTCTGCAGCCTTCGCGGTCTACGTAGGCCGGGTCCTTTGAATACTGTGAAGGCTGCACCGAGCGGCCCCTGGAATGAGACGGTCTGGTCCACAAATGATTTCCTGTTTACGTCACCAGCTTTTCGCGCCCCGACCTTTTGCCGCTCCCGTCTCCTAGCAACCAGCTGTGGTTGTCATAAAAGAGTATAAAAAAGTTAAAATATTAAAATGGACGAGCTGCTGTAAATAGTGCAGCGGCTCCGGTAGCGTCAGCTGGTTAGTTAATAGCGTGACGTAACTTAACCATCATTTTAACATGAGTGTGATCTGATCAGGTCCCTTGTTTTTAGTTTTAACACTTGTATCTGTAAATATTCACGTGAGTTAAAACACAATAATTATATTTAAATGTGAATTCTCCCGTTGCTGGTCCACTAAAAAAAAAACTTCACCGGCACGCAATGCATCTTGGGATATGTTGGGATCCGTTGGGATCCGTTGGGATATGTTGGGATACGTTGGGATACGTTGGGATATGTTGGGATATGTTGGGATACGTTGGGATATGTTGGGATACGTTGGGATACGTTGGGATACGTTGGGATATGTTGGGATACGTTGGGATATGTTGGGATACGTTGGGATACGTTGGGATACGTTGGGATACGTGGGATTTGGGATATGTTGGGATATGGATACGTTGGGATATGTTGGGATACGTTGGGATACGTTGGGATATGTTGGGATATGTACGGGGATATGTTGGGATACGTTGGGATACGTTGGGATATGTTGGGATACGTTGGGATATGTTGGGATATGTTGGGATACGTTGGGATATGTTGGGATATGTTGGGATACGTTGGGATACGTTGGGATATGTTGGGATATGTTGGGATACGTTGGGATACGTTGGGATACGTTGGGATACGTTGGGATACGTTGGGATATGTTGGGATATGTTGGGCCGTGAAGGATCCATCAGTTGTATCCTCCGAATCTGGGAAAAGTAGGCTGCATGTGTCGGCCGCATCAGAAGGAGTCGACGAAATGGGACGGCCCCGTCACGGCGCTGTGACGTAATTGGTCTACAAATGCAGCCTCTGAAGGATGAGACGCTGGATTGGGACACAGCTGATGCTTCAAAACATCCACAAACCAATAAGAGACGTCACCATGACGACGTCCACTTCTTATATACAGTCTGTGGTCCAGACACATGTTTGGCTCCACCTGTTGGACACGCCCCCTTCAGAAATCAAAGATGACCTGAGATGTTCAACACCGACCCTCCAGTGAGAACACGAGGGTCTGACACATTTTTACAGAATGGCTTTTATGTGATGTCGACGTTTAATGTTTCGTTTTAATTTGGTTTTAGTATTTTATCTTATATTCGTTTACTATTTACCTATTTCACTTGATTTTATTTATTTTGTTCGTTTATTTGATTGTCACTTATTTCATTTTGTTTCTTAGTTTAGTTTTATCCTAATGATTGTTCTAATGTTTCTTCTATTTCACTGTTTTGCTGCCTTGTCTGTCGAAGCACTTTGTAAACCTTGTTTTTAAAGGTGCTATATAAATAAAGTTATCATTATTATTATTATAGAAGCTATAAAATGCACTAACAGCTGAATCCAGATATATTTTCCTTCCTCCATTCATGTGAATGAGAACGAAGGCTGGGGGGCGGGGCTAAAGGAGACCAGTGATGAGGAATGAAGACGTAAAAGACTTCATGTATAGCTGCTGAACGTAGCTCATCGTTCATAATAACTAACACTTATATAATAAAGGTTATTAAAGACATATTTTCATGATGGGAACCAGAAATGTTAATCTGACTCGGTCAGCTGGTCTCAGAGGTCAGAGGTCAGAGGTCACACAGCTCTGAACAGCAGAGAGCTGCAGTGTTTGTGGAGATAATCCATCCAGGAGATAATGTGTGTCGTTTCCATGGTGATCTGTGGACGGACGGACGGAAGATCTGCTACAGAGTTTAATATTTCAAAACCAGAGGTCTCTGTTTCTGAGGTTAGATGTTAGTTGAACTCAGTTTCATCTCTTCTTTCAGACTTCAATGTCCCGTAAAACGTTTGTAGATTAATAACATCACACACACTCAGTTTATCAGGAACAAGCTGAGATGAACTCTGATTGAATCAAACAGTGAACTTAACCCTTTATTCAGGTTTAGATGTTCACTTTAGGATTCTCATATCGAAACCGACTGGACAAAATACCTGAAAGGCCTGGAGGAGAAGCCCCTCCCCTTCTTTAGGATTAAATATGCTAGAAGAACGTTTGAATCGTTCCATGAATAACACAGATGATGTTTGTATATTTGAAAGATGATTTGTTGAAGTCAATAAAGTCGTTGAATTATTACGTTTTGTGTGAACTTCTTCTCTGGTCTTAAACAACGCTTACATCACCGACATGAAGACAATGATTGTTTGTATAAGTCTTCTGACATTTTATCTTTGAATATGTAAATGAGGAATTATCTAACGGGAAATCTCCACAAATAGAAACCATAATAAAATAAATGTTTTCTTTCCTCTCGTCTGAAAGAAGACGTGGATCAGTGTCTCGCCTTCAGTTGTGTTGACCTCTCCAGGCCACCGTACAAACTCAGTTTACTGTCAAACCATCTCTAGATGTCTAGAGTCTTTATACGACACATAATGGTGAACAAACCAGAGTGTTTTTTTTGGTTTCGTTAACATTAAGCTGAATAAATGTTGTTATATGAGCTGATCTCAGAGCAGCTGAACCGACTGAAGACACTTTGTTTTACTTTACGAACTTCTACTAGAAGTCGTGCTGCTCAGCAGAGCGCTCTACGGGAACAGAACGAGTTCCTCCTGGTTGTTAGAGAGTTTGTTCTGACTGGATGTTGAGTGGGCGACGCTCTGCTGCTGCCTCTTTGTTTAATGGAGATATCAGCGAGTGCTAATGAAGTCTGCTAATCCTCTGAGCGCTCCGTTAATTCCTCTTCAGCCGGACATTCTGCCGTCGTGTTGGAGGAGATGAGCGCCGGCGGCTGCTGCTGATAGTTTTATTGTTTTATTGTTCGACTCCATTTAAAGTCAATAAGGGCTAATGGACGTTTGTTTAACTGGGATGTCGGCGTTCCTTCATCACCTCGCAGCCCGCCAGCTGCCAATCAAACAGGCTGCACCATGTGACCTGCAGGGGGAGGAGCATCTGTCTTCAAAAGAGCAGCATCCAGAGGACCAGGACCAGAGACTGCAGACCAGAACCAGCACCAGAACCAGCAGAAGATACCAGAACAGCAGACAGTAGGAACTTTCCTTTTTTCGTTGTCGTTCTTCTTCTTGTCTTTTCCTCACGTTCCTCGGTGCAAACGTTCTTCTTCTCCTTACGATATTTCGGCAGGTATGCAGAACGTTCGTTGTCCCGCCATCTTGGTCCTCGTGGCGTTGGTTCTGTGCGGTCCAGGTGTTTCATCACAGCCCGACAGAGACCAGGACCAGTACCAGAACCAGGACCTGGACGTGGAACTGCGTCACCACCGGCTGCTGCAACGAGCTCGCAGCGCCGGACTCCTGTCACAAGTGAGAGAGCCGGCATCCAATCAGAACGCTCCATTTCCACAGAAAAATGTGATTTTTAGTCTTACTCTTTTAAGGCGCCCTGACTTCTTCCAGGATAACGGTTCATGTTCGTTAACTCAACTGTTAGGAGACTTCGGATGGTTTCATAGATCTGGAGCTTTAACTCAGATGTAAAGTGAGACTCTGTTTATGAATAATCATCTTGTTAGTCAGATGTGACGGCTACAGGACAATGCTAAATGCTAAAACAGTAGCACCAGTGAAAACAAAGTCATGAAGTCAACTAACTGACATGTCGATGTCTTTTCACTGATGAAGATAAACTAGTTGGTTTGGTAAATGAGCTTCATGACCCAAACCTCCGTATATGAAAGAAAAAAAAAGAACATTGAAATGTTACACAACCTGTGAACAGAGCTACATCCTTTCCAGGAATACAACTACCAAAATAAAAGCTGTAAAGCAAGAGGATCAGTGACGAAACAATATTCCTACTAAACTGTTCACGGACTTGGCCTTCCTGTTTCATTCCTTCAAACACGTTTTAATCTGAACATGATCCATTCAGAAAACGCCCAATGCATGCACAATATTGTAATATTAATGGAATATTAGTGAACATCTAAACGCAGTCATTGAGATTTGAGAGGACCCAGAATCGAGCCCTGAGGAACCCCCATAGCCAAATTGAATGTGAGGATAATTTCAGTTTTGTGAGATTTCTTGTATTTAAGTGAATGCCTCATTTACAGCTGCTGAAAGGAACAGACATAGTGACTAGTTGGTGTTGAGTTTAGTGTTCCTCTTCTATCTGGGATCCTTCAGGCAGAACAAAGTCTCTAATGTGACCGTTTACATCAAGTTGTTCTTTAAAATAGTACTAACGGTTTAACGGTTTCATTTCCCAAACATCAATTCTTCTGTCAGGACAGAGCCTGAGATACACAACGTTTAAGGAACATATTAAAAACCTTCAAAATGCATGAACGACTAAACCCTGATAGAGGAGGAGGCCAGTCTGACTGAGCAGTAAATGGACCGTGTGTTGTTTGAGGCGCTGCAGGTGGAGGACACACCGGAGGGTGAACGAAACGAGTGCCCATAACATGAGTTCAGCTCCTCTCTGAACTACGACAGGCTGTTGAGTGACGAACATCTGGTTTAAATCAGGAGGCTTTTGTCCATTTTCAGTCTGGTTTTATCGTCACTTTCTGAATTTACATTTCTTTACATTAAAGTCACAGAGACTAAATGTGACAAACATTCTCTCCAGCTGGTACATTTAGTGGCTGTTAAGCTGTTAATGTTCCTTCAGTTTTTTTTCAGGTCCTCTGGTTCATTTTGGTTGAAAAGTGAAGACTGAAGGTTCATTTTTCACCTCAGAAACAGCAGCTGTATCTCATCTGCTGAGGAAGTTCATGTGATGAAATCAAAAGCTCAGGCAGGACTCAGACTAAAACTCTGTCTCGACGTTTCTCAAACTTTTCTAAAACTGTAAAATAACTTTTCAGGACTGGAGTAAACGTGCGGTGGAGGACCTGCTGGCTCAGATGTCGCTGCCGGAGGCCGAAGCCCAGCGGGAGGCTGAGGTCGTCTCCATGGCAACAGGCGGGAGGGTGAACCTGGAGCGGTCCGTCGACCCCGCCAACAACCTGCCGCCCCGCGAACGCAAAGCCGGCTGCAAGAACTTCTACTGGAAGGGCTACACTTCCTGTTAAAGCCCCGCCCAGGTAACTGACTACCTACTTAAGCCCCGCCCAGATAACTCGCATTCTGTGTCTGACCTGTCCTTGTTGTTGTCCTTGTTTCCATGGCAGCTGCCGCATGGCGACCAATCCCAGATCACCTGACCTTCACCTGAGCGACTGGACGGACCAATCAGCAGCTGCCTGGCTGCACCTGTAACTGAATAATTCATGTAATTATCAATTAAAAAGATAAATCAAGTCATGTTTGTGGCTCCGCTTCCCTTCTGTGACATCATCATGAGAGAAAACGTTTCATATTTTAAACACATGTAAAGGTTTGTTATTGATACATCATTTAGTACAAGTGTAAATAATACTTTTGGTGTCTGAATCGTTAAATTCAATATCCAACATTTTCTTTGGTTTCCAACATCATATAAAGAACAACACATTCTTTAATTAGTTTTCATCTTCAGTCTCACACAAATCACAAAAGTAATTTATCTACAACAACCTGCCGATGTTCACGTGTTCACATGCTGGAGAACTGGGAGTACTGGGAGTACTGGGAGTGATCCTAACGAGTGGAAACAGCAGCAGGTTTCAGTGTTTGAACAGCGAGAGAGGGTCGAGTCTGATTAACCTTTAATGGAGAACAGAGAGAGAGAGCAAATGTTGACTCAACTCATTAACCACTGCTAAGTGTGTGTGTGTGTGTGTGTGTGTGTGTGTGTGTGTGTGTGTGTGTGTGTGTGTGTGTGTGTGTGTGTGTGTGTGTGTGTGTGAGTATCTAACCAGGACTAAGAGCACATTACTGAGACGTGTTGTTAAAGATGTTAATCTTTCCTCTAATGTAAACAGAACACTAGCCCCGCCCACTGCTAACATCCAAGCCACGAGATTGGTCGCTGCTGTGGGTTCCATGTTAATTGACAGATCTGTTGATGCAGACAACATAAAAGCAGAGCAGCTGTATACTGTAAAATAATAAATATATATAATTCCACTTTTTAATGAGATGAACACTTCATATGAAGTTTATGTAATTATGAACACCTGAACATTAAACTAAA
>NC_072449.1:1184057-1186557 GCF_027596085.1 Anoplopoma fimbria | reverse complement strand
CTAGAACCAAACTCTACCATCTAGAACCAAACTCTACAATCTAGAACCAAACTCTACCACTAGAACCAAACTCTACAATCTAGAACCAAACTCTACAATCTAGAACCAAACTCTACCACTAGAACCAAACTCTACCACTAGAACCAAACTCTACCATCTAGAACCAAACTCTACCACTAGAACCAAACTCTACCATCTAGAACCAAACTATGCCATCTAGAACCAAACTCTACCACTAAAACCAACCTTTACCACCTAGAACCAAACTCTACCACTAAAACCAACCTTTACCACCTAGAACCAAACTCTACCACTAAAACCAACCTTTACCACCTAGAACCAAACTCTACCACTAGAACCAAACTCTACCACTAGAACCAAACTCTACATTCTAGAACCAAACTCTACCACTAGAACCAAACTCCAAACTACAATCTAGAACCAAACTCTACCAATAGAACCAACCTTTACCACTATAACAAAACTCTACCATCTAGAACCAAACTGTCGTGACTTGAATTATAGTACTAAGTAGACAGACTAAACGTAACTTAACTCACTAGAACAAAACTTGGTTACCTAGAACTCAGCTGCCTATAATCAAAACATGACTGACTAGAACCAAAGTATGGACAAAACTGCCCGACTAGAACCTTACTGTCTAGAACCCAACTAGAACAAAATTCTATTGAGCAAAGTATAGAACCAAACTCTGCCACGTAGAACCAAAGTTGCATGAATAGAAACTGTAGTATGGACAACCAAACAGAACCAGGCTCCACTAACTCGGAAGAAAAGCTGCTGTCTAGAACCAAAATAGTAGTAGAACCAGACAGAACATACTCTCATGATTATTATTAAACTCCTAGCAGAACCAGACAGAACCAGGTGTCACTGACTAGAACAACACCCAGAGAACTACATTCAACACGGACTAACAAGAAGCAAAGTCTGCTTCCCAGAACAAAACCTCATGACTAGAACTTTACTGACTAGAACCAGACTCTACTGTCCATAACAAAACTCTACGACCAGAAGAAAACCGTTCTTAACAGAACTAAAGTGGATTAACTAGGATCCAGGTCTAGTCCAGGTCTGGTTCTATAGACTCTGGATAACTCAATGACTAGAACCACTGGACTGAACCTTTATGTTGTTCTCTGAGGGTTTCAACATTTCTGGTTCTGCTCAGATGAACTGAAACTGAAGCTGAAGGAAAGTCTCCTTTGAGAACAGAGACGTTTTGGTTGAGCGTTCAGACTCACTTCACTTCCTGTTATAGATTCAGTCAGCTGACGAGTCAGGTGACTGATGGAGTTCAGATTCATTAACGCACAAACACCAACATGTGAACGGAGGAACAATACGGAACCATTGAGACATCTGTGAGCAAAGATAAAAGGTTCACCAACCATTCAGCTGTGTGTGTGTGTGTGTGTGTGTGTGTGTGTGTGTGTGTGTGTGTGTGTGTGTGTGTGTGTGTGTGTGTGTGTGTGTGTGTGTGTGTGTGTGTGTGTGTGTGTGAGTGTGTGTGTGTGTGTGTGTGGACGACATCAGTGACGACCAACAGGGACAGACTCCGCCCACTCAAGAAAGAAAAAAAGGTTTGTTGGGACCGGTGTTTAAAAAGACCGTCAACAGCTCTGGATGGACAAAGACAAAGAGACACAAAACGACCAAAAAAGAAACACATAATCACCACAAAAGACTCAAAACAACTCTAAGGAAACACAACCACCAAGAGACTAAAGACAACCACCAAGAGACTAAAGACAACCACCAAGAGACTAAAGACAACCTCCAAGAGACTAAAGACAACCTCCAAGAGACTAAAGACAACCTCCAAGAGACTAAAGACAACCACCAAGAGACTTAAGACAACCACCAAGAGACTAAAGACAACCACCAAGAGACTAAAGACAACCACCAAGAGACTAAAGACAACCTCCAAGAGACTAAAGACAAACCACCAAGAGACTAAACACAACCACCAAGAGACAACCACCAAGAGGACAACCTCCAAGAGACAAGACAACCCACCAAGAGACTAAAGACAACCACCAAGAGACTAAACACCACCACCAAGAGACTAAACACAACCTCCAAGAGACTAAAGACAACCTCCAAGAGACTAAAGACAACACCAAGAGACTAAACAAACCACCAAGAGACTAAAGACAACCTCCAAGAGACTAAAGACAACCACCAAGAGACTAAAGACAACCACCAAGAGACTAAAGACAACCTCCAAGAGACTAAAGACAACCACCAAGAGACTAAAGACAACCACCAAGAGACTAAAGACAACCACCAAGAGACTAAACACAACCACCAAGAGACTAAAGACAACCAAAGAGACTAAAGACAACCACCAAGAGACTAAAGACAACCTCCAAGAGACAACCACCAAGAGACTAAAGACAACCTCCAAGAGACTAAAGACAACCTCCAAGAGACTAAAAGACAACCTCCAAGAGACTAAAGACAACCTCCAAGAGAC
>NC_072449.1:1166557-1179057 GCF_027596085.1 Anoplopoma fimbria | reverse complement strand
CTCCAGACGTTTTCTTTGTTTCTTTCAAACATGAATCCATCCGACGGGTTCAGAACGTCTCGGGTTCTCCTCACATCATGAAATGTAAATATCGTTTTTTAGGAGTTATTTTATGAAAATGATTCTTCATGTTTTGCTCGGTTTATAGATTTGAGTATTTTTTTCTTAAATAACACGTCTTCTTTCAGAAAAGAGGTTTTGTTTGTATGACCCTGTTCAGTGTTTCCTGTTCAGAAACATATCTGTGATAAAACATCTAAACTCGATGTTCACTTACTCACTTTTAGAGCTTCTTCGATGAAAGCAAAAATCCACATACAGCCCTTCCTCCTTTATGACCCGACTGAGGTTCTGTTATTTATATGAATTCTTTATGTAGAAAATGAACTTTGAGTTTATAATTTTAAACGTCTTCTTCAGCCGCTTTAGTTAAATTTGGTTTGTTCAGATCAGACGACGTAGTTAGTCTCTTTAGTGAGTCATAATTAAAGTATTTTAACATATAAACTGTTTATCTGACTAGTTTTGGTTCATTTACATTTATATCATTCATATGTTCTGATGTTTTAAAGCTCTGCTGAATATTGATATCCTCATTGAGTCGATAATTTACATTTAAAAATGTATAAAAAAACATTTATATTTTACATGTTTGTGTCTGAAGAAGTCTGACCCGGTTCCCTTCAACAGAGACACAAAAATCAAAATTATTTTGTTGTTCAGGTTGGAGGAACTCAACAGCATGAAGTAAAACTGAGAATGTATTTATGCATGAAAATGAAGCAATAAAAACATTTAAACCTTGTGTTTTTGTTTTTGTTTATCTTTATTATTAATATTGTTTCTTTTTAGTGAACTTTTCTGTCTTGAATTTTAGTATTGTCACAGTGTTGTTGTTTTGTTTTTCTCATTTCTCTTTGTTGTTTATTGGTTTTGATATTTTTTCAGTTTCCCTGGTTTTAAAGTTCTTATTTATCGAGTTATTAATGTCTCAGGCTTCACAGGGTTTTTCTCTTTATATCTGTCTTTCTGTCTTTGTCCTCTCTGGATTTCATCTTTTATATTTTTCTTTCTTTCTTGGAGGATACGTCTCAGTCCTTTTTTTGTGGTTAATAATTCTCTTTCTGTTTTTCAGGACATCTCTCGGGCCTCGCTGGCGGAGCTGCTCCTGTCGGACCTCCTTCAGATGGAGAACGAGGCTCTGGAGGAGGAGAACTTCCCGCTGGCTGAAGGAGAACCTGAAGACGTCCATGTGGATCTGGAACGAGCCGCCGGCAGCGGACCGCTGCTCGCCCCCCGAGAGAGGAAAGCCGGCTGCAAGAACTTCTTCTGGAAGACCTTCACTTCCTGCTGAGGGCCTCCTCCTCCTCCCCCCATCTTCATCCTCCTCCTCCTCCTCCCCCTCCTCCTGTACAGAAGCTGTATGGATCCGACTCTTGATAGTTTTGACGAATTGTTTAGATTTTTCTGAGCTGATTCTTTCTGAATGTAATGATGAAACTATTTTTAATTGTCGGTTTGAATAAAATCAGTTTGAGACAAAACGCTTGCTGGTGTCTGCTGAAGGAGGAAATAAAGATCTTCATCAGGATGAAGAGCTGCAGGTTTTTATTGGAGCTGATTAAAGCTGCTCATTAACAGCTGAGGGGAGATTTAACAGTAAAACAACAGCTAATGAAGGTTGATAAGCACAAAGCAACAGGAAGGGAAAATATTTAATTAGTAATCTCCTGAATAAATTAAACCTGAGGGTTAATTCACATAATAAAACTAATATAACGTTTGTACAATAAAATATGACGGACAGTTAACAGAATAAAATGTGAAATGTATGTACATTTAGACAGATATAAGGGTAAATGTAAGATACGAGCTGATCTGACTGTGAAGTTTCTGATTCAACTCTTCGATAAAACTCGATGTCGAGATAAAAATAAATAATATCTGACATTTTTAACTATAGAGTGAATATCGGGTCAGGGTGAAACGTGGACAAAAGTGTCATCAGAGACAGGAATATATTACATATTATGCTTGAAACCAGATTAATAAAGAATTTAAATCAGAAGAGAGTTTAACCTTCATCAGAGAAGAAATGGACTCTATCGTCTGCATATAGAGACATGTAGAGTAACATGTTTAACCTTCATCAGAGAGGAAAATGACTCCATCGTCTGCATATAGAGACATGTAGAGTAACATGTTTAACATTCATCAGAGAGGAAAATGACTCCATCGTCTGCATATAGAGACATGTAGAGTAACATTTTCACGGTCTGTTGGGAGACGTTCATGTTCAGGATAAAGAGTGAGATAATTTCATAAATGTTTGAAATTTTAATTGTTGACATTCATGTCAATATAACATAGACACAATACTGGGTTCACTTCAGTTTCTTATCTTTATATCTCTAGGTGATATAAAGATACATCACAGTCAGCTATAGATTTATGGAGTAATGTGAAACCGTCAGCATAAAAAAAAACATGAAACCAAACACAACTTGTGACAGTTTAACTTGCTGTGTTTTAATTTTTATTATTTGGTTAGCAGTATTAATGACTGGTCAGATTTTTGTACGTTTTAGTTTAGTTTTTTTTTCATGTTTGAGTCAAACGTCACAAAGGAAAGCAAAAAGATCCAAGTGTACACCTTTTACATTTATTGACCCACAAAAAGAACACAAACACAAAATATTTGCACAACCGCAATTGTATTATATATTCAAGACTTCACAACAAGAAGAACCAAATCCCACAATCCATAAACAATAATCCAACTCAAAATTCCACTATGGGTTTTCATTTTTTACGCTTTTGTTTTCTCTTTAGACCAGGTAAGTTCCTCAAAAACTTGTTAAACTTGTGAAAACAAACATCGTAAAATATATTTTCCACAGTGAAGACAGAAACTCCACAACTTTAACATGTAATACAAACTGCAGAGGAACTCGTTTTTTAGAAGACGTCACAATAAAAGAAGAGACAGATTAATGTAAACTCTAAATCATAATGTTTCCTGGTGAAGGCTGGTGGAACTGAAACTCTTCATGTGTTGGTTGATTTTATGTGAATCCACTGGAGACGAGCCAGGTTTGATTTTAGGACCAAACTCAGGACTGAACATCTTCATCTTCATCTTCATCTTCATCTGTGCTGCAGAGATCATCACTACCTCACATCTTATTTCATTCTATTAATAATTAATAATATTTATTCACATATCTATGATGCAACTTTGATTCAAACACACAAAGTCAAAAAAATCGGCCACATCATCGACAGTTATTTATACGTTCTGGTGTTAAACTGTTCCTCAGATTCTGTGTGTGTGTGTGTGTGTGTGTGTGTGTGTGTGTGTGTGTGTGTGTGTGTGTGTGTGTGTGTGTGTGTGTGTGTGTGTGTGTGTGTGCAGCTGCTGCAGTCAGATTAGCAGCTCCTTTCACTCATTAACTCTTTGTTAAGAAAAAGCTTTCAGGAATTAAACCTTAATGAGAGCAGATGATTGACAGCTGAGAAACTCACACACACACACACACAAAGTAGAAGATGCTCATGGTCACATGATAACATCTGGGGTCACATGACAGGCGGTGTCAGTCAGGTCAGAGTTCAACGGGACGGAGTTACTGGCCGTTTCTCAATAAGTGAACTTCTCTGTACTTGTGTCCTCCTGAACTTGTGAAACGTCATCTAGCGGCCCAGGTTCTGTTCCAATACACAAGTTCATCCAGCCAAGTACGCTCCAGATACCCGGATGTGTCCTCGCTCCGCCCATTATATCGAGGATGCATCGGAAAACGAAAAAAGGCAGGGTTGTGTTTTATATCATATTTCGTTTTATTGTCAATATATATGACTGAAGATAACCGGAGTAGGCGGGACCGACGAGCTGAGTTGGTGATGTCGTGACGTTGGTGACGTCATCAAGTTCGCTGCTGTTCCAACTGCAAAATGACCGTAATGACGTACTCCCCTCCCATCCTCCGGAGTTTGTACTCCCGAGTCGAACTATCCAAGTATGAACTTGCAAGTTTGCAAGTCCATACTTGACCATACTTGGTATTGAGAAACAGCCACTGTGTCTGGAAATGTCATTGGTTATTAATGTACTTCAGAACAACATTGAGGTTCTTGTACTCTACGTTCTACTTCTCCTCCTCTACATGTCATATATACACATATGGTTTTATTCAGTGGTGGTTTTGTTGGTCCCTGTGGATTAAGTGGGACTGCCTCTGAGCACCAGAGTGCCTTTAGAAAACCTCCCATTTTACTGCAGCAGGGTCTGCTGGATCTGGGTCTGTCCACGGTGGACTGGTCTCTGCTGGATCTGGGTCTGTCCACGGTGGACTGGTCTCTGCTGGATCTGGGTCTGTCCACGGTGGACTGGTCTCTGCTGGATCTGGGTCTGTCCACGGTGGACTGGTCTCTGCTGGATCTGGGTCTGTCCACGGTGGACTGGTCTCTGCTGGATCTGGGTCTGTCCACGGTGGACTGGTCGGTGGACTCTGCTGGATCTGGGTCTGTCCACGGTGGACTGGTCTCTGCTGGATCTGGGTCTGTCCACGGTGGACTGGTCTCTGCTGGATCTGGGTCTGTCCACGGTGGACTGGTCTCTGCTGGATCTGGGTCTGTCCACGGTGGACTGGTCTCTGCTGGATCTGGCTCTTGTACTTTTACTCCAGCAGACTTTGAATGCAGGACTTTTACTTGTCGTGTAGTATTTCCAGAGTGTATTTATAGCTCTCTGTTTGTTGTTGTGAAGGTGAGGCTGCAGGTGTCTCCAATCTCTGACAGGAAGCTGTGATGATGTCACACACCTCGCCGCCTCGCCAAAGAAAGCGAGCGTCTTTCTTTTAATAAACAGGAAGCGGCAGCTGCAGGAGCCCGAGACGCCAATTAATCCGTCAGCCAATCAGACGCCGGCATTTCTAAAACGGCTTCAATAAACTTTAATGAGCTTTAATTACAGCTGAAAGCCTCGCTGGAACGCAACACACACACACACACACACACACACACACACACACACACACACACACACACACACACACACACACACACACACACACACACACACACACACAGCTTCTGACTGTGTGTGTGTGTGTGTGTGTGTGTGAGACGCTGTTTCCTGCAGATGATTAGTCGTCTTTTGTTTCAATGAATCATCTTTTTAAGGTGAAACACGACATCAGCAGCCATTCAAACACACACAAACACACACACACACACACACACACACACACACACACACACACACACACACACACACACACACACACACACACACACAGCAGGATGATGTCAGCAGCAGAGGTCAGAGTTCAAACGGGTCACACAGGTGTGTGCGGACCAATCACAGAGGAGCGGCTGATAAACCCAAAAGGGGAAACAAAAGGCCGTTGCCGCGGTAACCTTATCAACAGGCTGCAGGTTTGGAGGCGTGTCAAACCGTGTGAGGTCTTTGTCGAGCCCCGGTGCATGATGGGTAGACACTCTGGGGCCCCGGGGTCAGTCTGCAGGTAGATGATACAAAGAGGAGGAGGAGGAGGAAGAGGAGGAGGAGGGAGGAAGAGGAGACATAGACAGCTGATGTGATGTGACAGAAAGAGAGAAAGAAAGAAAAAGAGTTTGAAGAAAAAGAAACTTGGATTAACAAAATGTTTGGAAGCAAATAAAAGAAGAAAAGAAAGAAGAAAGTGAAAAATGGAGGAAAGGATGAAGATGAGGAAGAAGAAAGAAGAATAACAATCTGTTTCACTGATCACATGACTGATTTCATGATGATGAGTTTTCATCCTCCTCAATAAAATGTGAGGAGGAGGAGGAGGAGGAGGTGATGAAGAGGAGGAGGTGATGAAGAGGGAGGAGGAGGAGGTGATGAAGAGGGAGGAGGAGGAGGAGGTGATGAAGAGGAGGAGGAGGAGGATGAAGAGGAGGAGGAGGTTACTCCTTTTTTACTCTTTGTTGGAAAAAATGGATTAAACAAATAAAGAATAAAAAAATAAAAAATTCATAAACAGTTTAAGAACATTTATGTATTTATTTAAACACATAATAATATAATTAATAAGAGAATAAATAAGGAACAAAATGGAGACTGGTCCAGTTCCTGGTCCAGTTCCCAGTCCTGGTCCTGGTCCTGGCTGGCCTGGTCCTGGTCCAGTTCCTGGTCCTGGTCCTGGTCCTGGTTCTGGTCCTGGTCCTGGTCCTGGTCCTGGTTCTGGTCCTGGTCCTGGTCCTGGTCCTGGTCCTGGTTCCAGTCTGCATAAGATGACCTCAGGGTGCCCTCTGCTGGAGAAACGCTGCACTACGTCGACACTGAGCCTAAAGCCCCGCCCACCACCAACTGACCAATCACAGCACAGGAACCTGCTTTTATTTTGAAATCTGAGTCGCAACATGATGAAGATGATTATACATTTAAAGACAACTTACAGTTTAATTATAAAATATATTAAAAAATAAATAAATTAGGAACATAAATTATATTCAATTATTTTAAAGAAAATATAAGTTTATACCTGTAAAGTTATTAAAATATATAAAATTATTAATAAAGAATCCTTAATAAATATTGCTAGTGTATACTAAAATAAAGTAATGTAATGTATACTGAAGAAAATATCAGTTCATATCCCAAAAATATATTAGTAACAACTGAATGGCAGTTAATTATCTTAAAGAAAAAAAAGTTTATATACAAAAGTTTTAATAACGAAAAACTACATATATGGCGACACACCACCTGAAGCTCAACCTGGACAGAACCGAGCTGCTGTTCCTCCCGGGGAAGGGCTGCCCGCTGAGACCTGTCCATCACCATTGATGAGACCTGTCCATCACCATTGATGAGACCTGTCCATCACCATTGATGAGACCTGTCCATCACCATCACCATTGATGAGACCTGTCCATCACCATCGATGAGACCTGTCCATCACCATCGATGAGACCTGTCCATCACCATCGATGAGACCTGTCCATCACCACCTGTCCATCACCATTGATGAGACCTGTCCATCACCATTGATGAGACCTGTCCATCACCATTGATGAGACCTGTCCATCACCATTGATGAGACCTGTCCATCACCATTGATGAGACCTGTCCATCACCATCGATGAGACCTGTCCATCACCATCCTGTCCATGATGACCTGTCCATCACCATTGATGAGACCTGTCCATCACCATTGATGAGACCTGTCCATCACCATTGATGAGACCTGTCCATCACCATTGATGATGCCATCACCATTGATGAGACCTGATCGCCAACTGGGACTGTGAGGAATCTGATGAGTGTGACCCCATGATGACGACCAACTGTCGCCTCTCAGCAAACATTGAGGAATCTGGGTGTGATGGACGACCAACTGGTCAGCAAACATTGCATCGGCTCCTGCAGATTCCTCCTCTACAACATCAGGAGGATTCTCCTCTTCCTCACTGAGGAGACGGTGCAGGTGCTCTACAGGCTCTGACTGCAACTCACTACCAGGGACGCAGGAAGTCATATGAAGTGGGGGGTGCTGTATGTAATCGGATGACGTCACCAAATCTAGCCCAAAGGACCAAAATGAGTTTTTCTCAGTATTTCCTCAGTTGGTTGATGTTACTACGACTATGTATCTTTAATTGATCAATCATTGATGTGTTATTAAATAACAGTTTATTATAACACACCTCATCTATTCAACAAGCGCGACATAACACTTCCATACCAGATATGCGCTTACAGTAGCGGCACCAAACACTCATGAGACTGAACTAATAACTGAGAAATAGCTGTCAGGCTTATTTATCAACAAGGCAATAAGCTTATAGCCAAGTGCATTTCATTTTTTATACAAAAAATTGATTAAGCTAGCTAGGGGAAAAATACAAAGTGCGTTCTCGGCCAGAGCACGAAACTGAACTGTTAGGCCTAGGTCGTGCATTTTTAGTTGGCAAAAACACAAGATAACCATAACCAATCACCAATCACCAATGTTATGAGCTTATATTTAATGAGACACTCACGCGTATTCAATCATAATAAGTGCATTTATTTATCGATTAAGCTAGGGAAAAAAAAAAACGAAGTGCATTCTCAGCCAGAACGCGACACTGCAACAGATCGCGTAGCTGTCCATGGTACCACACATATAAACTATTAGGTCGTGCATTTTTAGTTGGTAAATAAAAACAAGATATACCAACATTTAAACCATAAACCAAAAAAAAGAAATACATTTAGTCTGCTATTCTGAAACAGTAGCCTGATAACATTAAGAAAACAGAAAAATAATTAATTATGAAAAAAACAGAAATAACAATTAAAAGCATTGACCAGATGGAATAGGTTGCCTTGTCTGCGCTATTCTGAAACAAACCACTGTAACATCCAGATATCTTGGTGCAAAAAGGCTAATCTCTCCGCTGCAGATCTTGTCCTCTGATTGGTAGCCCTCGCGTCCCAGGAATTTAAGGGATCTGAAGGCCAGCTCCAACACTGTCTGGGCAGTCAACTGATTTTTTGCTATTGCGTTTGACAGCAATGCGTTGATTGGGGTACTTTAATGCCGCTAGTTTGTGTACAGCTTCAATGTGACAGCGCGACTTCTCGTGACTATTACACTTTTCGGTTGCCTTTCTCCAGTTTCGAAGCCCCCTTCACAAAACTGCCACCACTTATTGCTGCATCTGAATGGATTAGGCCCTTCTTGATCGCGGAGCAGCAATGGAAACACAGGGCGATGTCATGCTCCTTAACGTAGTGGATCCACGTCCATCGCTGAAACCAGCCAGAGTTAAAGGACCTGGAGAAGGTTTCCTTACCGAAACGTCTGGCTGGGAACGAGTGTGCTGATGGCTGAACTGGTCCATCGTCGGGTACACTTGTTGCCTGGCCGTGACTGGGGAGGTAGCCTCACTGATGCTCTCACAGCCAGTTAGCCTTAGCTGTGGAGAAAGCTGCCCTGATGATGAAGGCATCTCGTCCTCTTCCTCTTCGTGCCCTCCATCATTAGATGACTTTTTTTCTTTGGCCTTTTGCCCCCCTCTATCTTTAAAAAAATCTGAAATTCTTTTCTGGCTCATATTGCTGGCTGCTACTTTGCTAACACAAACAAACCCTGTCAATAGAACGTTGTTCTACGCCACTGTTCTTTCCGGTCTGGTTGATGTCTAAAAGTGTACCACTCATTTCAAACCAACATTTTAAATGACATGTAAAACTACCTATAAGTATGAAAAAACAGTAGACAACATTCATATTTTGTGTTTTTATTTTAGAATAATAATTCGAAAAAAAAAAAAAAAAAAACCCCGCGGCATTGCCTGAGTTCAAGTGTTGTAGTTGCGTCTGTTGTCCACCCGGAGCACCCCACTTCCTGCGTCCCTGCTCACTACTGGAGCCCCGGCGTCTGCCATCAGACCTCTGGAGCTCGTCCAGAAAGCTGCAGCTCGTCTGGTGTTCAATGACCCAAGTTCTCCCACACAACTCCCCTCCTCCGTCCTCTACACTGGCTCCCTGTAGGACAGACCGGCCCGTGAAAGATTACATGATAATTAGAAAATAAAACATATTTTCTAATTATCTTATGGGTGGACTAAAACCGCAGTGCTTTTATTTTGAAGCCCATTTATTCTCACAGTGCACGCGATCGTGCACGTCAACTGTGCACGTGAAATGCGTGTGATTGACAGCCTGTCACCCTGAGACATGCCAACATGTGGGCTCATGAGAGGAAGAGGAGGTGATGCCGAAAGCAGAACCTTCAAACAAATATGGACAACTAATGTTTATTACTAATGTTTCTTTATGAAGTCCAGGTGAACCTGTGTGTGTGTGTGTGTGTGTGTGTGTGTGTGTGTGTGTGTGTGTGTGTGTGTGTGTGTGTGTGTGTGTGTGTGTGTGTGTGTGTGTGTGTGTGGTGTGTGTGTGTGTGTGTGTGTGTGTGTGTGTGTGTGTGTGTGTGTGTGTGTGTGTGTGTGTGTGTGTGTGTGTGTGTGTGTGTGTGTGTGTGTGTGTGTGTGTGTGTGTGTGTGTGTGTGTGTGTGTGTGTGTGGTGTGTGTGTGTGTGTGTGTGTGTGTGTGTGTGTGTGTGTGTGTGTGTGTGTGTGGTGTGTGTGTGTGTGTGTGTGTGTAGCATGTGGTGTTTAAAGAGGACAGTCTGAAACGGCATCAGAGAGACACATAGATGCCGAACGAGCGCGGACATCAACGGGTTTACCAGCAAAGATATACAACAAGTGGAATGAGACACTTGATCTTTTTTCTTTTTTTTGCACAGTTGTGAAAACATTAAATGTTTAATATAGGCATGTAAAGTCACAAAGGCTACAACACTGGGACACTGTTCTTTACAGTGACACAGTTCAGTGACATGTCTTGTTTATTTTGGCTACAAAGATGATGTGATGTCTTTAGAAAGCTAAGAAAATCCTTGTTTCAATAGTATATGAAACTCAAAATGCCCTTTGTTATTAATGTGACTGAAAATGAGTCAAATGTTTCACATTTTGTTTATCATTTTGGAAATTCTATTTGAATAAATGATATTTTTGAAAGCTAACCTCACCTTTTAATTGCCAAATAATAACATACACTCTTACCAGCGGTCAAAACAATGTTTACTGCTTTTTATATAGAAATAAAATGTATATTATGCATCATTGAGTTCGGCATTTTGGCCCGGCCCTCCAAAACATGTTCAGTTGCTCATTTGGCCCCCTGGGAAACATAATTGCCCACCCCTGCTGTAGGAGCATCCAGCTACAGACTGTGGTGCCTACAGGGCAGTGAGAGGAACAGCTCCTTCCTATCTCCAGGCCATGAAGCCCTACACCCCCCCCACCACTCCTCTCTGCTGCCTCGGGGTGACTGGTTGCCCCGTCGCTCAGAGGTCCCTGCAGCCGATCCACCCGGTCACAGCTTCTTCCTGTCCTGACCCCTCAGTGGAGGAATGAACTCCCCACTGACCTCAGGACAGCAGAGTCACTGCCCATCTTTAACCTCACCTCTTCAAGAAGTACTACCTGATAAAGAAGTACTACCTGATAAAGAAGTACTACCTGATAAAGAAGTACTACCTGATAAAGAAGTACTAGTACTACCTGATAAAGAAGCACTACCTGATAAAGAAGTACTACTGATAAAGAAGTACTACTGATAAAGAAGTACTACTGATAAAGAAGTACTACCTGATAAAGAAGTACTACCTGATAAAGAAGTACTACCTGATAAAGAAGTACTACTGATAAAGAAGTACTACCTGATAAAGAAGTACTACCTGATAAAGAAGTACTACCTGATAAAGAAGTACTACCTGATAAAGAAGTACTACTGATAAAGAAGTACTACTGATAAAGAAGTACTACTGATAAAGAAGTACTACCTGATAAAGAAGTACTACCTGATAAAGAAGTACTACTGATAAAGAAGTACTACTGATAAAGAAGTACTACCTGATAAAGAAGTACTACTGATAAAGAAGTACTACCTGATAAAGTACTACCTGATAAAGTACTACTGATAAAGAAGTACTACCTGATAAAGAAGTACTACTGATAAAGAAGTACTACTGATAAAGAAGTACTACCTGATAAAGAAGTACTACCTGATAAAGAAGTACTACCTGATAAAGAAGTACTACTGATAAAGAAGTACTACTGATAAAGAAGTACTACCTGATAAAGAAGTACTACTGATAAAGAAGTACTACCTGATAAAGAAGTACTACTGATAAAGTACTACCTGATAAAGAAGTACTACCTGATAAAGTACTACCTGATAAAGAAGTACTACCTGATAAAGAAGTACTACTGATAAAGAAGTACTACCTGATAAAGAAGTACTACTGATAAAGAAGTACTACCTGATAAAGAAGTACTACCTGATAAAGAAGTACTACTGATAAAGAAGTACTACTGATAAAGAAGTACTACCTGATAAAGAAGTACTACCTGATAAAGAAGTACTACCTGATAAAGTACTACTGATAAAGTACTACCTGATAAAGTACTACTGATAAAGAAGTACTACTGATAAAGAAGTACTACCTGATACTACCTGATAAAGAAGTACTACCTGATAAAGAAGTACTGATAAAGAAGTACTACTGATAAAGAAGTACTACCTGATAAAGAAGTACTACTGATAAAGAAGTACTACCTGATAAAGAAGTACTACTGATAAAGAAGTACTACCTGATAAAGAAGTACTACCTGATAAAGAAGTACTACTGATAAAGAAGTACTACTGATAAAGAAGTACTACCTGATAAAGAAGTACTACCTGATAAAGAAGTACTACCTGATAAAGAAGTACTACCTGATAAAGTACTACCTGATAAAGAAGTACTACCTGATAAAGAAGTACTACCTGATAAAGAAGTACTACCTGATAAAGAAGTACTACCTGATAAAGAAGTACTACTGATAAAGAAGTACTACCTGATAAAGAAGTACTACCTGATAAAGAAGTACTACCTGATAAAGTACTACCT
>NC_072449.1:1163942-1166457 GCF_027596085.1 Anoplopoma fimbria | reverse complement strand
GATGAGACCTGTCCATCACCATTGATGAGACCTGTCCATCACCATTGATGAGACCTGTCCATCACCATTGATGAGACCTGTCCATCACCACTGATGATCACCATTGATGAGACCTGTCCATCACCATTGATGAGACCTGTCCATCACCACTGATGAGACCTGTCCATCACCATTGATGAGACCTGTCCATCACCATTGATGAGACCTGTCCATCACCATTGATGAGACCTGTCCATCACCATTGATGAGACCTGTCCATCACCATTGATGAGATCACCATTGATGAGACCTCCATCACCATTGATGAGACCTGTGAGACCATCACCATCGATGAGACCTGTCCATCACCATCGATGAGACCTGTCCATCACCATTGATGAGACCTGTCCATCACCATTGATGAGACCTGTCCATCACCATTGATGAGACCTGTCCATCACCATTGATGAGACCTGTCCATCACCATTGATGATCACCATTGATGAGACCTGTCCATCACCATCGATGAGACCTGTCCATCACCATCGATGAGACCTGTCCATCACCATCGATGAGACCTGTCCATCACCATTGATGAGACCTGTCCATCACCATTGATGAGACCTGTCCATCACCATTGATGAGACCTGTCCATCACCATTGATGATGCTGAGACCTGATGATGAGACCTGTCCATCACCATTGATGAGACCTGTCCATCACCATTGATGAGACCTGTCCATCACCATTGATGAGACCTGTCCATCACCATTGATCACCATTGATGAGACCTGTCCATCACCATTGATGAGACCTGTCCATCACCATTGATGAGACCTGTCCATCACCATTGATGAGACCTGTCCATCACCATTGATGAGACCTGTCCATCACCATTGATGAGACCTGTCCATCACCATTGATGAGATGACCATCACCATTGATGAGACCTGTCCATCACCATTGATGATGTCCATCACCATTGATGAGACCTGTCCATCACCATTGACGCCATCACTGGGACTGTCCATCACCATTGATGGAATCACCATGGATGTGTGACCCTGGACTGACCCTGGACTGTCGTTCTCAGCAAACATTGCATCGGTCACACGCTCCTGCAGATTCCTCCTCTACAACATCAGGAGGATTCTCCCCTTCCTCCCTGAGGAGACGGTGCAGGTGCTCTACAGGCTCTGGTCATCTCCCGCCTGGACTACTGCAACTCACTACTGGAGCCCCGGCGTCGGCCATCAGACCTCTGGAGCTCGTCCAGAAAGCTGCAGCTCGTCTGGTGTTCAATGACCCAAGTTCTCCCACACAACTTCCTTCTCCGTTCTCTACACTGGCTCCCTGTAGGAGCATCCAGCTACAGACTCTGGTGCCTACAGGGCAGTGAGAGGAACAGCTCCTTCCTATCTCCAGGCCATGAAGCCCTACACCCCCCCCCCCACCACTCCTCTCTGCTGCCTCGGGGTGACTGGTTGCCCCGTCGCTCAGAGGTCCCTGCAGCCGATCCACCGGTCACAGCTTCTTCCTGTCCTGACCCCTCAGTGGAGGAATGAACTCCCCACTGACCTCAGGACAGCAGAGTCACTGCCCATCTTTAACCTCACCTCTTCAAGAAGTACTACCTGATAAAAGTACTACCTGATAAAGAAGTACTACCTGATAAAGAAGTACTACCTGATAAAGAAGTACTACCTGATAAAGAAGTACTACCTGATAAAGAAGCACTACCTGATAAAGAAGTACTACCTGATAAAGAAGTACTACCTGATAAAGAAGTACTACCTGATAAAGAAGCACTACCTGATAAAGAAGTACTACCTGATAAAGAAGTACTACCTGATAAAGAAGTACTACCTGAGCCTTCCTCTTATTGTATCATATTAGTTTGTTTCTGTACTTTTGCTCTGGTTTATGCTTTAAGATGCTTGTTTAAGAAAGGAGATGCACTGATGACTTCTGGTGACTAGTAGTTCTCTTGAATACCTATGTTGAATACACTTCCTGTAAGTCGCTTTGGATAAAAGCGTCTGCTAAATGACTGTAATGTAATGTGATGTAATGTAATATATATATATAGTATATATATATATATATATATATATATATATATATATATATATATATACTATATAAAGATATTCTTATAATATCTTAAAATTATAACTTAAATATACAAAAAAAATATTGGTATAATATTCTAAGTAAAATAGTAATATTAATTGTTTCGTAAAATATCCTCAAATATTAGTTCACTAAAATAAAGAAAATATAAATGAATCTCCCAAAAAATAATTGATTATCAAAAAGGCAGTGGAGAAATATCACTGCAGATCCTAAATAATGAATAATAATACAAATATTAAATATTCTCTGTTCATTTCTAAAGAATGGAGTAAAAACATACTTTATAGTTAATCAGTTTTATAACTTAATTTATTTTACTGTTTTTTCTCTTATTATAAAACTAGCTGCTGTTTCAGCTGAATGTGATGTTAAATATAATATTGTGGTTTTCATTAAGATG
>NC_072449.1:1151442-1156442 GCF_027596085.1 Anoplopoma fimbria | reverse complement strand
AGAAACCTGTGGGAGAACGACAGAGGAGGGATCCTTCTCCAGGATGGACAGAATGCAATAGATGTCATGTGTACAGAATGAACAGCATAACAGAGATACAACACATTCAATGTATATGACATAAATGATTCATATAATAAGACTACTTATAATAACAGCAGCAATTATTACAGTAGAATTATAGCCATGAAAATAGGGATAGTAATGTGACTAATAATAATAATGGAAGTAGCAGTGGGTGTCAGTCGGCTCACAGCAGGAGGCACGACTACGGTCCAGGTACCACAACGATTCATGGAAACCTGCAGAGCGAGAAAGCAAAAGGGCTTCAGGGTGGAAGTAAAGCTAAAATGCTTAATGGTACAGGTAATAATAATAGTAATGTGACTAATAATGATAGTGGTGGTAGTAGTGGGTGTCAGCAGGGCCTCAGTAGGTGGCACGATGACAGTCCAAATATAACCCCGATTCCTGGGAACCTGCGAGGCGAGAAAGCACAAGAACTCCGGGGAAGAAGCAAAATCAGTAATGTGCATAAATAGGAGATTAATACATAAAGAAGGAGGGAGAGAAGAGGAGAGAGGAGCTCAGCGTATCCTAGGTAGTCCCCCGGCTGTCTAGGCATATAGCAGCATATCTAGGGGCTGGACCAAGGAGAACCTGAACCAGTCCTAACTATAAACCTGAACCAGCCCTAACTATAAACCTGAACCAGTCCTAACTATAGACCTGAACCAGTCCTAACTATAAACCTGAACCAGTCCTAACTATAAACCTGAACCAGTCCTAACTATAGACCTGAACCAGCCCTAACTATAGACCTGAACCAGCCCTAACTATAAACCTGAACCAGTCCTAACTATAGACCTGAACCAGTCCTAACTATAAACCTGAACCAGTAACCCTAACTATATAACCTGAACCAGTCCTAACTATATAACCTGAACCAGTCCTAACTATAAACCTGAACCAGTCCTAACTATAAACCTGAACCAGTCCTAACTATAAACCTGAACCAGTCCTAAAACCTAACCAAACCCTGAACCAGCCCTAACTATAAACCTGAACCAGCCCTAACTAAACCTGAACCAGCCCTAACTATAAACCTGAACCAGTCCTAACTATAAACTATAAACCTGACCTGAACCAGTCCTAACTATATAACCTGAACCAGCCCTAACTATAAACCTGAACCAGAACCAGTCCTAACTATAGACCTGAACCAGTCCTAACTATAAACCTGAACCAGTCCTAACTATAAACCTGAACCAGTCCTAACTGAACCAGACCTGAACCAGTCCTAACTATAAACCTGAACCAGTCCTAACTATAACCTGAACCAGTCCTAACTATAAGCGCTATCAAAAGGAAGGTCTTAAGCCTGCTCTTAGTGGTGAGTGTGTCTGCCCCCCGGACTGAAACTGGAACCTGGTTCCACAGAAGAGGAGCCTGATAACTGAAGGCTCTGGCTCCCATCCTACTTTTATCTCCTCTAGGAACCACAAGTAACCCTGCATTGATGGAGCGCAGCTCTCTAGTTGGGTAATATGGAACTATAAGTTCCTTAAGATAAGACGGTGCCTGGCCAGTTAGAGCTTTGTAGGTGAGGAGAAGGATTTTAAATTCTATTCTTGATTTAACAGGGAGCCAGTGCAGAGAAGCTAATACTGGAGTAATATGATCTCTTTTCTTAGTTTTTGTTAGAACACGTGCTGCAGCATTCTGGATCAACTGTAAAGATCTAAGAGACCTATTAGAGCAGCCTGATAATAAGGAGTTACAGTAATCTAGTCTAGAGGGAACAAATGCATGAACTCTGCTTTGAGACAGGAAGTGACTGATTTAATGTTACGTAAATGAAAAAAGGCTGTCCTTGAGATCTGTTTTATATAAGAGTTAAAAGACAGATCCTGGTCAAAGATAACTCCAAGGTTCTTAACGGTAGTGCTGGATGCTAGAGCAATGCCATCTAGAGAAACTATATCCTTAGATAATTGAATTCGAAGATTTAAGGTGGTATTAGTGGATAGCAGCAGAAACCATGAACCTGCTTAACAGACACAATGAGTATCTGGTGTTCTCTGGATGGAACCGTTTCCCTGAGTAGTTTGGGTTCCTTTCAGAACTCTGATCTGGATCCTGATCGTAACGTTTAGCTCAGAGGCTAAAGGCTAAAGGTCCATCTCCATACGTCCTCTGTGTTCATATAGATGAAGAATAATTATCTACACACAAAGAAACTGTGAGGAATCTATAAATAAAGTGAACTTCTACAGGTTTATTGTCTTATTACTGTTCACTCTCTGAAAGCTTTTCTATCAGTTCATTGACATGTCGGCTATAAATGCAGTAAATATAGTCCAAGTATAACTTAAATAAAATCACTCTGTTTAAATGATTTCCTCATTTTATCTCAACATGATTGAAATTGGAATTTGTTTCTCTTCATCTCTATGAAACAAGTCTGAAGTATTTATGTTGAAACGTTTTAGAATAGAAATAAAGTAATAATTTATAAGGTGATTATATTTTGATTATATTATATTTTTTCTAAACCTGTAAAGAAACGTCTCTGTACATGTTAAAGTTAATATTTGTTAATTAATAATTGGTCTGGTTCTGATCCGTGAACTTTAAACCGGCTCCATTCATCTGACAACACGCTAACGGTCTGCTGGTCGGCCATCTTTGTTTCTGTTTCTGGAGCTCATCTCAGAAAAACAACCACAGACATGAGTGACGTCATCGTTTACACTCTGATACAAAGATACAGATTATTAAAAAAATCTGTTTTAGTGACATACAGCTGAAGAAAATACAAGATTTGAAATATCTCTGTTTCCTCTTACACTTTGAATAAAGCTTCAAAACACAATAAATGTGAAGTACTATAGAATGGAAATACTCAAGTTATGTACAAGTACTTCAAAGTACAGTAGTTGAGCTCACTGGTTCCAAACCTGAGGTCCAAGGAGACGTCACTGCAGAAGGAAATCAGAATAAAAGGGTTAGGGTTAGGTTCTTTTTTATAGTTCTTTAGTTTCTCCTCTACTTTTAACTGTTCACTCATGAAGAGAAACATTCAGGATCTGAGAGGAAGACGCAGATCTGAGATTTAAATGTCCAAAGGGACGTCTTCAGAGAAAAAACCTGAAGAACCTCAAAGTGACTTTAACCTTCGGTTCTTCATCACAGACGAGTCAAGATGTTTCCTTTAGTTTCATTGTCTCCGTGTGAACATTCCCAAAGCTACAGCGAGCTGGCAGAGAGTGTGTGTGTGTGTGTGTGTGTGTGTGTGTGTGTGTGTGTGTGTGTGTGTGTGTGTGTGTGTGTGTGTGTGTGTGTGTGTGTGTGTGTGTGTTGTATGTGTGTGTGTTGGGCAGGGTTTACTGTTTCCTGTCTGCAGCTCAGTGACTTCCTGTCTTAAGACGCCCAGATTCCATCTGAGCAACAAAACAAACCAGAAATCCCCGAAGACCAACACTGTTGATCTGACCTTCATCATCATCATCATCACCACCATCACCATCATTACCATCATCATCATCATCATCATCATCATCATCATCATCATCATCATCATCATCATCACCACCATCATCATCACCATCATCACCATCATCATCACCATCATCATCACCATCATCATCATCATCATCATCATCATCATCATCATCATCATCATCATCATCATCATCATCATCATCATCATCATCATCATCATCATCATCATTACCATCATCATCATCACCATCATCATCATCATTACCATCATCATCACCATCATCATTATCATCATCATTACCATCATCATCATCATCATCATCATCATCATCATCATCATCATCATCATCATCATCATCATCATCATCATCATCATCATCATCATCATCATCATCATCCATCATCATCATCATCATCATCATCATCATCATCATCACCATCATCATCATCATCATCATCATCATCATCATCATCATCATCATCATCATCATCATCATCATCATCATCATCATCATCATCATCATCATCATCATCATCATCATCATCATCATTACCATCATCATTATCATCATCACCATCATCATCATCATCACCATCATCATCATCATCATCATCATCATCATCATCATCATCATCATCATCATCATCATCATCATCATCACATCATCATCATCATCATCATCATCATCATCATCATCATCATCATCATCATCATCATCATTACCATCATCATCATCATCATCATTACCATCATCATCATACCATCATCATCATCACCATCATCATCACCATCATCATCACCATCACCAGACTGGTTTCAGTGGTCTCAGATGTTGGGTCCAGTACTCAGACTGGTTTCAGTGGTCTCAGATGTTGGGTCCAGTACTCAGACTGGTTTCAGTGGTCTCAGATGTTGGGTCCAGTACTCAGACTGGTTTCAGTGGTCTCAGATGTTGGGTCCAGTACTCAGACTGGTCTCTTCTGGTCTACTGAATGAGGCTGGAGGTGTGATGGGGGGAGGTGTCCTGTCTTTGTCCTGTTTCATGTTCAGGAGGTACTTGTCTCTGGGGTCAGAGGTCACAGAGGAGCTGCTGTGACTCATGATGTCGCCTCGGTAACAGGAGGTGGAGCTGGTGAAAGGTTGTCATGGTGACGACCTGCAGGTGCTGAGGTCATCAGATGAAGGACACAAACTGGTCGGGTTCTTTAAAAATCAGTCGGCTGTGATTTAAGTGGTTGTTCTCTGTTTCCATGGTAACAAAACCAAGAGACAGAAGATAACAAACAGGATGAATGCTAAAACAAAGGTTCAGTTACCTGATGATGTGTCCTCTGTCTCTCAGTGTCTCTTGTCTTTCAGGCGATGTCCACATACTACGTTTTTTAAACAATGTCCGTCCACACCTTTGAAAACGAACATCACATGACCGTTCACGTACACTGGGCATGCGTGTGCCGGTGTAAACAGGAAGCAGATTCGTTGCTGAGTAACAAAA
>NC_072449.1:1091442-1146442 GCF_027596085.1 Anoplopoma fimbria | reverse complement strand
CTCTCTTCTTCTTCGTGTCCTCTATGTGTCCTCTCTGTGTCCTCTCTGTGTCCTCTTGTGTCCTCTGTCTGTGTCCTCTTCTGTGTCCTCTCTGTGTCCTCTCTGTGTCCTCTCTGTGTCCTCTCTTTGTCTTGTCTGTGTCCTCTCTGTGTCCTCTCTGTGTCCTCTCTGTGTCCTCTTCGTGTCCTCTTCGTGTCCTCTTCGTGTCCTCTCTGTGTCCTCTTCGTGTCCTCTTCGTGTCCTCTCTGTGTCCTCTCTGTGTCCTCTATGTGTCCTCTATGTGTCATCTATGTGTCCTCTCTTTGTCTTGTCTATGTCCTCTATGTGTCCTCTCTTTGTCCTCTATGTCCTGGACTCATCTTTAAAATAGAGAGGACGTTACTTTGGTTTGTCTTCACTGGAACAATCAGTTCTGAGTGAGTCAACAACATCTGTTGTGAATGAGGCTGAACAGATGTCACCAAAACCAGCAGGATCCACTTCTGGACCTGAAGACCAGAAGAGTCCTTCAGGAGCTCTGAGCAGACCAGCAGACATCAGGCCTGGCAGAGCGTGTGATGCTAACATGCTAAACACGCTAAGGCTCTCAGCAGCAGTGGTGTGTGTGCTCCGCAGTGGTTTCCGTGGCAACGGAACGCAAGCGCACGAGGCGTTGTCACGGCGATACCACGTGAACTCTGCTGGTTGAGTCAATAGAATGTGTTTGTGTGGCTGATCCAGGACCAGAGGGCCGAGCGAGGCTCTGGGGAGTGTAAACAGAGGAAGTGCAGATTTATCTGATCACAGTTAAACACCTCCTCATGCTGAGCCCATGAGTTTAAACACAAAATACCAGAGAAGAAGAAAACTGTCACAACAATGTGGAGATAAACTAAGATGAACTACAGAGCAGGATGCATCCTGGGATATGGTCTGATTAAATGCTCCTTCCCATGGGATGTCACTGTTTATCAAACGGACAGAATAGAACGTGTTCTTCTTCTAACACGTGAATAAAACCAAAGTACTATGTGTCCTCTTAAAAGCCTTAAACAGAGAACTGCTACAAGTCTAAAGAACACCGAGAAGGAAAACAGAAATCATAATGAGTTCATTTTCTATCAGGCTGACAAACATTTAATCCTCTTCTTCCTCTTTTATGTCTGTACGCTGAATATGAAGCTACAGCTGGTTAGCTTAGCTTAGCATAAAGGCTGGGAACAGCTAGCCTGGCTCTGTCCACAGGTAAACCATTAGCACCTGTTCGTTTAATCCAGGAGACAACATGTGTTTCTTTAAAGTGAAGTCAATGCTTCCTGTGTTAAAGCTGCATTCTCTCTCCTGTCCACCAGGGGGCGACTCCTCTGGTTGTATAGAAGTCTATGAGAAAATGACTCTACTTCTCTCTTGATTTATTCCCTCAGTAAACATTGTAAACATGAGTTTATGGTCTCAATCTCTAGTTTCAAGTCTTCTTCAATACAGCATGATGTTCATTTAGTAAATGATGCTCCATTTAGAGTCAAACAGACCATAAAGCAGGGGATGCTTTAGGGCGGGGCTACACACTGATTGACAGGTCCACACCAGAGACGTATACGGCGTCTCTACGTCACTCCTCCTCACTCCATATATGGTCACTTCCTGTTCACTGGTTGCAAAAAATAAGATGGCGACGGCCAAAATGACAAACTAAAGGCTTCAAAACATCCACAAACCAAAGACAACTACTTCCACTTCTTAAATACAGTCTGTGGTTAACCTGCTCTAAAACTGGAGTATAAAAACGTTCTTTGAAGTTTTCAAATGAAGATAGTTTAGATGAATGATGTTCATTTAAACACAAAGTGCACAGACTGATATATGAACAACAACCATGATATCACAGTTACTTCTCTACATGTACAATCTGAAAACAAGCAGATATTTAAATGAGAATGAAGAATCCAAATTATTTCACAAATCATTAACGGCCAATTAAAAGAGGAGGAGGAGTTGATTAATGACTCAAACCTTCATGTTTCTGTCCGGATGCGTCTGCAGCAGAGGATCAGATGTCTGCTCTGACGCTGTGAAGTCCCAGAGGGATGTTTAACTCCTCAAACCACAGCCGATGAATAATAAATCCAGAAAAGCACCACGGTCAATAAAGGAAAGAGCAGATTAACTATCATCATGAGACGTCTCATCCAGAGACAGAAGAAGAAGAAGAAGAAGAAGAAGAAGAAGAAGAAGAAGAAGAAGAAGAAGAAGAAGAAGAAGAAGCATCATCATCATCATCACATGTGGTTTAAAGCAGCCTGTTCTTATACCTTGAGCTAAAGCTAACAGGAGCTAACTGATGAAGGTCTTTAGTTCTGCAGGAAGCTGGAGATAAACCAAAGTATTGGACACATTTACATGTTAAAGTCCAGAAACTCATGTTTCTGTTTGTTACATGAATCCAATCTTTTCAAAATAAAGTGCCGTCTTCTCAACAGTTAGATTTAGTAAAAGATGTTGAAATAGTTAGTTCGGTTTAATAAAAGAGAACTAAACATTGAGACCTCCTCAGCGTTCTGTTAAACAGGGACCTGGTTTCAGACCTCTAACCAGAAACACATGAGCTCTTGGAGGAGGGAACAGGAAGTCAGCAGGAAGTTCCCCTCAGGCTTAATGAACGTCTGCACAACAATCCAATAACAGAGACTTCCGTCTCGATGTATCAGCAGTAAATCAATTAAAAAGAGAAAGTTAAGAGTTTCAAATGAAAGGAAAACATAATTAAACAAGACAACAACTGATAAAGATAAAATAAATGTTTATATATTTAAAACAAATCTAAGAAAAGGAACAAAGGGACAGGAATTTAAACTCCTGGAACTTTTCTGTGCTGCATTCAAGTTCCTGTGAACAGCCGTAAACCTGAACTTCCAGGTCTTTAAACAGTGATGGAAATCCCAGTTTTCTTGAAGTGAATTAACAGTAAAAGTCATTTTGTTGTTCTATCAGTTCTGGTCCATCTAGTAACCAGACCCTCCTCTGTTCAGGGCTGAGGAGGGTCTGGACTCTGTCTGACGGTAAACCTTCATATTTATGAAGGTTTATTATTTATGATCACATGACTGGAGGTTCTGTTCTCCACAGATTAGATGTCTGGTTTATCTTCATCTGTCCGTCTCTCTGTCTCTCTGCAGATGTCCAGCTATAAGCGAGCTACGTTGGAGGAGGATGAAGTGTCCGACGCTCCGGCTGAGGCGGCCTCGTCTCCTGACAGAATGGAGGTCAGTGAAGGCAACACACACACACACACACACACACACACACACACACACACACACACACACACACACACACACACACACACACACACACACACACACACACACATTCACATTCATTTTGTTTGTGAGACTTTTATTTTTTACAAATAGAAAATCTTTCTTAATCCTCCATGAAACTGGTCCCAGGTGAAGTCCTGAACCCAGAGAGATTTAGACCCCACAGTCTTCTCTGAGAGCCAGACCTTGGGGGGGTTGGGGGGGCTCAGACTGAAGCCCAGCAGGAGGCCTCATCGTGTGGGTCCACCTCCCACAAAGAAAGGAGCAGTGGGGTGGCTGGACCTCGGCCAGGTAGAAACTCAGCTCTCTGAAGGAGTGAAAGAAGAAGGCAGAGCTGCTGGAGGAGGTTCAGGGAGGTCCCTCAGTGAGTGGTAGAGGTGTAACGGACCGTTATTGATCCCTGATCCTACTGATCCCCCTCATGGGGTTTACTGTTAACCATCACAGTGTAAATAAAGTTTTACTGACGATCGTTATCCTCCAATAGTCAGTAAAATATGAGATCAGGACTTCATTTATGCTTTTCTAGTCTCTGATCTCTAATAACGTTACATTGTAAACATTTTCTCATAGACTTCTATAGAACCGGAGGAGTCGCCCCCTGATGGACAGTAGAGAGAATGCAGCTTTAACACAGGGATTCACTTTTTAGAACGGGAGGTTGTTGCCTGGTCCATACTACCACTGTTGTCTCCCTCGTAGCTCTGCTGGAGGCTGAAGTCTCTGTTGTTCTGGAGAACATTTATGCTTTTGTTCTTTTACAGTTTCTTTGTGAACGTCACAATAGTTGTGCAGAACAAAATAAGCATTAATAAGAAAATGAAAGTCCTTCATTTTATCTCCATCGTTCTCCTCAAAACCTTAAACCGTGACTTCAAACGTCCACTCCGTAGGTTTGATAACGCCGCTGGACACGCCGCTCACTAATCTCTCCAATAACAGCTGATTCCTCCTCACGTCTGCAGTAGTAGAACTATTAAATGTAGAATTTAACAGCACAACAGCTGCTAGCATTTGAAACATCAGAGGGCAGCAGGTCCGGAGGGTTCAGAGGGGAGTAGATATTCTTGCTAGTGGACGTTAAGGGCTGATTGTACAAGGAGACTCTGGAGACAAAGCATTGGAAGACCATCTGTCACGGAATCAAGAACTCTGGGATCAGAGGAGGTCATGGATCCATGGAGAAGAACTCTCCATGTGCACTGGTGGTTTAGTTCTGTGGAGCAGATCTGTACTCTTTGCAGACGATGCAGTTCTGTTTCTGGATTCTTCTGGCCATGACCTCCAGCTAACTCTGGAGTTACAGGGATGAGGGTCCCGGGATCAGTGGACCGGTGGATCGTCTGCAGTAATGCAGATGTGTCGGGTGGTTCAGAGGTAGCTGATCCTGAAGGGGGAGCTCTGGATTCACCGGTGGATCTCTGTTCTGGTCCTCAGCTGTGGTCCTGGTCTCTGGGTCATGACTGAAGGAAGGAGACGGTGGATCCAAGCAGCTGAAATAAGACATACCTCCTAGAGGATTTGGGCTTCGGGTGACACACCTTGAGATCCAGGAGGAGGAGCCGGTCCAGTTGGGTTGGAGCTCAGAACAAACCAAACAGAGAGTTCTGGTCCAGATGTTCGTCCTCAGCGTCTCGTTGTGTCTCGTGTCTCTCAGGTGGGTTTCAGGAAGGGAGGCGTGGACATCCTGGGCCGGAGGACTCAGCTGGAGGTTCTGCTGTCGGTTCTGCTGCTGGCCGCCCTGCTGGCTCTGCTGGCCTGTCTGCTGGTCCTGGGTCTAGGATTCAGCTCAGGTGACTAACAACACTTCCTTTTGTCCCATCAGTCCTCTTCTGTCTCCTTCTTTACTCCCTTCCTCTCCTTTCCTTTCCTTCCTACCTTTCATATTTGTTGCTTTTACCTTCTTTTCTTTTCTTTTTAATCCCAGCCTACTTTTCCTCTCCTTCTTTACCTCCTTTATTCCTTTTTGTTTCCTATCATCATCTACCCCGTCAATCCTTCTCTGCCTCCTTTTTCTTTTCCTTTCCTTCTTCTTCCTTTCCTTCCCCAGCCCTTCTTTCATTTCCTACTTTATTCATCCCCTTCTTCCTTTCCTCTCCTTTGCTCCCCGTATTTTTGTGTCTTTTCCATTGTTTTTCCTTCCCCACCTCTTCCTCCCTTCTCTGCCTCCTGTTTCTTTTCCTTTCCTTCCCTTCACCTCGCCCTTTCCTCTTCTGCATCCCGATCCCTTTCCTTTCCTGCCCACACCCATCCTTCTCCACCTCCCCCTTTCCTTCCAGACCTCCTCCTTTCAGTCCCTTTGTCCTTCTTCCCTCCTCATTTACTGCCTACCCTTCCCTCTCTTTTCCTTTTCTACCTCGTCCTTTCCTTCCCAGCCTCCTCTATCCTTACCCGCCTTACCTCCTTGTTTCCTTCTCCTCTTCTTGAAAGTCCCAGTTTAAACCTCTTTCTTAACAGATATAAAAGTATATTCTAACATTTAAAACACTTCCTCATGTCCCATGATGCCGTGCAGACAGTGGGCGTGGCCTGTGCCTGTCGGAGGCTTGCGTGACGGTGGCGAGTCAGATGGTGGAGGCGATGGACCGCAGCGCCGATCCCTGCAACGACTTCTACCAGTTTGCCTGCGGAGGCTGGATGAGGAAGAACCCGCTGCCAGACGGACGGTCCAGGTGGTCGACTTTCAACAGCATCTGGGAGCAGAACCAGGCTCTGCTCAAACACCTGCTGGGTGAGACAGGTGGAGGGTGAGACGGGTGGGGAGAGAGAGAGACAGGTGGAGAGATAGAGACAGGTGGAGACAGGGAGACAGGTGGGAAGATGGAGTCGGTTTGAGAGAGACAGGTGGAGAGAGGGAGACACGTGGTAAGAGACACAGGTAGAGAGAGAGACAGGTGCAGAGATTGAGACTGGTGGTATAGAGAGTGAGACAGGTGTAGAGAGTGAGACAGGTGTAGAGAGTGAGACAGGTGCAGAGTGAGACAGGTGAAGAGAGTGAGACAGGTGTAGAGAGTGAGACAGGCTTAGAGAGTGAGACAGGTGTAGAGAGTGAGACAGGTGTAGAGAGTGAGACAGGTGTAGAGAGTGAGACAGGTGTAGAGAGTGAGACAGGTGTAGAGAGTGAGACAGGTGTAGAGAGACAGGTGAAGAGAGTGAGACAGGTGTAGAGAGTGAGACAGGTGTAGAGAGTGAGACAGGTGTAGAGAGTGAGACAGGTGTAGAGAGTGAGACAGGTGTAGAGAGTGAGACAGGCTTAGAGAGTGAGACAGGTGTAGAGAGTGTAGAGAGTGAGACAGGTGTAGAGAGTGAGACAGGCTTAGAGAGTGAGACAGGTGTAGAGAGTGAGACAGGTGCAGAGTGAGACAGGTGAGAGTGAGACAGGTGAGAGACAGGTGTAGAGAGTGAGACAGGTGTAGAGAGTGAGACAGGCTTAGAGAGTGAGACAGGTGTAGAGAGTGAGACAGGCTTAGAGAGTGAGACAGGTGTAGAGAGTGAGACAGGTGTAGAGAGTGAGACAGGTGCAGAGACCCCCTAACCGTGTTGTGGTTCCGTAGAGAACGGGACGTTTAACGGCAGCAGCGAGGCGGAGAGGAAGACTCAGTCCTACTATCTGTCCTGTCTGAACACCCAGAGGATCGAAGAGCTCGGAGCTCAGCCTCTCATCGACCTCATCGTCAAGGTAACCGCTCGTTAACCCGTCACCACGGCGACCGCATCACTTAGGTTCAACGGCATCACGCTGTCTGACTCCCTCCAACAAAGACCGGTTTTAAACGATTACCCCGAACAGATTCTTCTCCCGTTACATGTTTCTGTTAATAAATATATATATATATATATATGTATGTATTTTTATATATATATATATATATATATATATATATATATGTATGCATATGTATATGTATATGTATGCATATGTATAAAAACCTTTTACCTCTATGGTACCAGCACAATCATGTTAGACGAAGAGAAAACTCAAACATGCCATAAACAATAAATAAATGCAAGTTGACTTTCTTTAATAATTTGTTTTATCAAATTTAAAATAAATTAATCTATATATTCAACATTTTTCCAGGTGCCAAAGAATTGAGGCTCGAGATGCAAAACATTTTTAAGTATTTACACTTTTAGAGTTTTATGTCACATCTCATGGCGTTTTCAGAATGTTTTGTTTTTACAGAATCTTGTTCTTCAAACGGTTTATTTGGGGCGACATTTAATTATTGATTAAAGAACCTTTTTCTCATGGAAGTGTTCATCAGACATGATGTGTTCAAGAACATTTGGAAAGTTAGAAACCTGTCTGTTGAAAGCTTCTGATAAAATGTGTATTTATTGTGATTTTTTACAATCTTTTAAATATTTTTCTTAAGTTTGAAGCTGGTGAAATTAATTTATTGTCCTGATGAAATACAGAGAACTAGTTGAGTTATTTAAATCATTTTTAACCTCTATTATATTTTTTTTATTTATTGTTTGTTTGTTTGTTTGTTTGTTTGTTTGTTTTTTTATTATTTATAATTACTATTGTTTCGTATTGGAACATGTTGGACTCTGATCTGGACTCTGTTGGTTCTGTAGATCGGTGGCTGGAACATGACGGGTCCCTGGGAGAAGGAGAACTTCATGGAGGTTCTGAAGGCGGTTTCTGGTCCGTACAGAGCTCAGCCCTTCTTCAGTGTCGGAGTCAATGCTGATCCCAAAAACTCCAACAGCAACGTCATCCAGGTAAACCAGAACCAGAACCAGACTGAACCAGACAGAACCAGAACCAGAACCTCACTAAACTAGAACCAGACTGAACCAGAACCACACTGAGTGGACCTTCTGGTCAAACATCTGGTGGTCTGGTTCCGTTCAGCTGATTGGTCCACAGGTGACCTCTGTGTGATCACATGATCCCAGTCTGTCTGTCTGTCTGTCTGAGTTCGGTCCTCTCACCTGTCTGTTTCCTGTTTCCAGTTGGACCAATCAGGGCTCTTCCTGCCGTCCAGAGACTATTACCTCAACCGGACGGCCAACGAGAAGGTGAGCACTCTGTTTCAGTAGGCTTGATAGATAGAGTTCATCTATAGAGTTTACTTTACAAGGTCATGTGACCTACCTGCAGGTGCTGGTGGCGTACCTGGACTACATGGTGGAGCTGGGGATGCTGCTGGGGGGGGAGAGGAGCTCCACTCAGATCCAGATGCAGCAGATCCTGGACTTTGAGACGGCGCTCGCCAACATCACCGTCCCTCAGGACCAACGGAGGGACGAGGAGAAGATCTACCACAAGGTCACCATCTCTGAGCTGCAGGTGAGGGCGGAGCCTCTGGGTGACGACTCAGCGTTCAGGATGTAGCGCCACCTTCAGGTTTAACACGGTCATGTGTCCAATAGAGGAGCAGCAGGTCATAAAACTCAGTCCATCTGAAAGAAAGGGAGCAAATATAACTTAACTGATCATGTTTTTTAATACTATGTACCAATCATTGATGATCCATATTGGTGTTTGATTATAGCAGCTGGTCTACAACGATCCAGAATAATTATTTTATTTTGTCATCGTCCCAAAAATCATTAAGTCAGTAAACCATCAAAAATACTAAATGTTTTCCTTTTACTTTGTTATAGTAATTTATAGTGATTTTTTCTTCATAAAAAGACACAATTCAAATGATAAAGAAATAAAAGATTGTATTTTTCTCATTTATCATTCTTCATTATTAGTTTTAATGATGTATAATAATCTTAGAGCTAGTGTTAGGAAGTTAAACATCATAATTCATCTCTAATATCTATTTATATTAATGTGAAAACATCTCCTTCAAACTACTGGATTTATTCTAGTTTATCACCAACACTACATTTTACAGATTACATGTGAACACATCATGATAACATAATTTACCTTCATCAATACTCATTTTCACTGAACAGAGCCTGAACGCATCATAATGTAACTGAACTGAACCTCCTGCAGAACTAAAGACACTCAATCAGCCTGTGTTTGCTGATCATTAGCTAATGCTAGCACGCTAACAGTATAACCAAAGATTGTGAACATAATAAACATCACCTGTTAGCATGCTGATGATAGCATTTAACTCAAAGCTCTGTTGTGTTAGCATCACAGAGCTACTAGCATGAGAGTTTATTTCTCTCACTTCATTTATTTCTAACTTTCTGTCCTCGTTTGGTGTTTTTTGGAAGATAAAGACATAAAGACAAATGTGTCCTCTAACATGTGATCATGTGTCCTCTAACATGTGATCATGTATCCTCTATCATGTGATCGTGTGTCCTCTAACATGTGATCATGTATCCTCTAACATGTGAATGTGTGTCCTCTAACATGTGAATGTGTGTCCTCTAACATATGATCGTGTGTCCTCTAACATGTGATCATGTATCCTCTAACATGTGAATGTGTGTCCTCTAACATGTGATCGTGTGTCCTCTAACATGTGATCGTGTGTCCTCTAACATGTGATCGTGTGTCCTCTAACATGTGATCATGTATCCTCTAACATGTGATCATGTATCCTCTAACATGTGATCATGTATCCTCTAACATGTGAATGTGTGTCCTCTAACATGTGATCGTGTGTCCTCTAACATGTGATCGTGTGTCCTCTAACATGTGATCGTGTGTCCTCTAACATGTGATCGTGTCCTCTAACATGTGATCGTGTGTCCTCTAACGTGATCGTGTGTCCTCTAACATGTGATCGTGTGTCCTCTAACGTGATCGTGTGTCCTCTAACATGTGATCGTGTGTCCTCTAACATGTGATCGTGTGTCCTCTAACATGTGATCGTGTGTCCTCTAACATGTGATCGTGTGTCCTCTAACATGTGATCGTGTGTCCTCTAACGTGATCGTGTGTCCTCTAACATGTGATCGTGTGTCCTCTAACATGTGATCACGTGTCCTCTAACATGTGATCATGTATCCTCTATCATCACGTGTCCTCTATCATGTGATCGTGTGTCCTCTATCATGTGATCACGTGTCCTCTATCATGTGATCATGTGTCTACACCTCTCCATCATGTTTATCGTGTCGTTCCTTTAATTAGCGGACGCGTCCTCATGTCCTCCATCAGTCTTCTGTATCTGAGCAGAGCGCAGTGTGTCTCTCTCTCTGCTGCAGCTCTCTGTCCTTCAGGGTTGCAGATGCTCCTGAGGTCACCATGGCAACCGTTGCCAAGAGCCGTTGCCATGCGCCTGCATCTCTGAGGCGCTGCAGAGAGGGAGGTTAGATAACCGGTTATTATATAAACACAGAGACTTCAGGTTTCAGAGGAAACGTCGGTGCAGGTTCATCTGTTTGTCTTCGTCCTCCGTCGTAAAAGTGGACGTTGTTTTTATTTATTATTGTTTATGTTAAGGGACATAACAGCAGAGACATCAGTCATAAAGGTGTGGAGCAGAGCGCCCTCTACAGGTCAGCTCACACCTCTGGCCTCGTGTTAATTCATCTGTAAAGAGCCAGTGTTTAGGGGTGAGACAGGTGGACAGAGAGAGAGCGAGACAGGTGGGGAGGGCTAGGATTTAGGAGGATCTATAAGCAGAAATGTAATATAATATTCATAACGATGTTACGTTGGTGTTTAATCACATGAATCTAAGAACGGTTGTGTTTTCATTAGCTTCCACATAGAGAGCCATCTTTCTACAGAAGCCCAGAATGGACAAACCAAACACGGACTCTAGAGAGTCGTAGGTCCAACTAAACGCTGCTCCTTTAAATAAACGCTGCTCCTTTAAATAAACGCTGCTCCTTTAAATAAACGCTGCTCCTTTAAATAAATGCTGTTTATTTAAAGGACGCGTTTATTTATTTAGGTTTTTTTATCTGTCTGTAGCTTCCCACTTGTGTTCTTTGTGTATTCATTGTTAACTCTTATTTATGTTGTATTCAAAGACACCAGACTCCATTCACAAAAACAGTTTACACTCAACTCATAATCAGAACTAACCCTTCAGTTATAAACCAACAGCCGAGTTAAAGATGACTTGGCTAGTGCTAACGTTCTCAGCATTGAGTGTCTCTTCACATCGTAAACACAGAAAAGAACGCTGAGTCGACCTTTAACGTCCGTCATGAGGCCAGTGAAGTGAAGAAACATCAGCTGTTTCTGTCAGAGAGGAAACGAGGAGACTGAAGATGAATCTGAAGCAGTTTGTGAGGATTACTTCTACAAATCACTTTGACACTTCCTGCTTGGTTTGTTGTTTAAATGAGATGAGGAGGTTAGAAAGAAAGAAACACATCAGTGACCTTCATCAGTGTCATTTAAAGTCTTTCTTTTATGGAAAAAAGTGAGTGATTTAACCTGAAATCTAACCGATAGAACTGCTGTCATAAAATATCAAAACAAACTTAATATTCTGGTCACCATATCATCATCATCATCATCATCATCATCATCATCATCATCATCATTATCAGGTCTCTGTTCAGGTGACCTCCTCTCATGTTCATCAAGGACTTCTTGATGATTTTAATACTTTAATAGTTTCATGTTCTCTCTGATCTGACAGCAGCTGATCCTCCTCTTGTTAATGTGGTTAGATTGTTGTGAATAATATTAAAGATGAAGAGGTGAAACCAGTGATTTATGTTTTAAGACTATGAAAATGTTCTTTCATGAAACACAAACGTTCTCCTTCATCACAGAACTCAATAACTCCACAAGAATATTTCTTCCTGCAGCTTTGCTTTAGTCTTCTTCACATGAACCAACAACCCGTCTCACTCAGCTGAGCGGAGTTTGGATTGTTCTCATGTTTGATCCCCAGAATGAGAAACGCTGTTTTAATAACTAATCTAATGTTTCTTATTGGATCAAAATTCTGATTATTATTATTGTTGTTTTTTAACTGAACTAAAGTCTCAGGCTTCTTTTTCTGTGAGTTCATCTGTGTAGTTGAAGGGGAACTTAAAGTAAAGTATTTGACCTCCGGCGCCCTCAGCTGGTCATCTCTAGTATGAACATCTGTCTTCAGTTTAACAGCTGGAACTACTTAAAACTAAGTTTTAACAACATTTCTGTTCAGAATCACTTCAGAAATGATCTATAATCAGTCAGTGGACTGTCCTCTGTGTTCTGTTGTCACTGTCTCTGTTTTAAGGGGATTCGTTTTCCATCTCAATGCCTCCCCCCCGGGTGGTGCAGTTTGCTCCCACCATCAGGATTACTGACTGAGACTCAGACAGACAGACAGACAGACAGACAGACAGACAGACAGAGCTGTCCACAGTTTTATTTATTTATTTTGTTGTATTTGAAGTGAACACCAGCAAAGGCAGTAAAGAATAAAGAACAGTTTTCTCTGTGCTACAAATGTAAACAAACACAATCTAATGTAAAGTATTTATTGTTTCCAATATTTAACCTCCTTCACTATTAACTCATTAATAATACAAGTTTAACGTTACTGCAGACACTAAATGTATTAACAAGATGATAGACTTATGTTTGCACAACTATGTTTAAACGTAATTATGTTTACGTCACACAGTTTCACTCTCACACAACCAAGATGTTTCCGGGTCACTGTACACCTGTACGAGTGTTCACCTTAAGCTCAGCACCTCTTTAACAATTCAATCACAGCGGACTGAGAACATGATGTTGGAGAAGAAAGGTTTCTCTAAACTACTCAACATTTACATTGACTCCACCCATTAAAGACGACTTTACCAGAAACATAAGAAGAAAACACACACAATATCTTTCAGTTGGAATATTTGTGAATAAATGTTTTGCACTTATAATAATGAAGGAGAGTAATGAACACTGCTGTTGAGGCTTTCAGAGGGAATCAAACCGATGTCCCCGTCCTCCGGAGTACCTCCTGACCGTTCCACCTTCAGATTTGAGTAGAACCCGTTTGAACCCTGACGACGTCTTTGTGTCTCTTCTTCTGTGGTGTTCCAGCTGCTGGCTCCGTCCGTGGAGTGGTTGGACTACCTGTCGTCCTCTCTGTCTCCTCTGGAGCTCAACGACACTGAACCCGTGGTCCTCTACGCCAGAGAGTACCTGCAGCAGGTGTCGGACCTCATCAACAAGACGGACCGCAGGTGAGTCTGGGATCACCTGCCGTGTGTCGGTGGACAGCAGCAGGTGTCTCACCTGTCCGTCTCACCTGTCTGTCTCTCTGCCTCCTAGTCTGCTGAACAACTACATGATGTGGACGCTGGTTCAGAAGAGTGTGGCCAGTTTGGATCAGCGCTTCGAGAACGCTCAGGACAAACTGCTGGAGAGTCTCTACGGGACCAAGAAGGTACTTATACTGCTACTACTACTTCAAGTACTACTACTGTTACCAGTGTTACTGCTACAAATACTACAGACATTACTAGAGTTACTGATCCAGTTATTCTTTCTACAGCAGCAGGTACAAATACTTCTAATTCTACAGTAACGACGGTCTGTAATCCTCCTTCCAGTCCCAGTTCTGCTGAAGGAACTGGTGGAGCTTTAACTGGTTCTGTCTGCATCCATTCATCCTTCTTACTGGTTTTAATGGGTTCTACTGGGTGGAACCGGTTTTGAAGTGTTTCCACTGGGCTGTAATGGGTTCTCTTGCTGGTTCTGACCTGGTTTTGGAAGCTATGCCTGTGCTGGTATACAGGGGAAACTGGTTCCTTCTGTCTTTTATTGGTTCTAACTGGTGTGCAACTAACTCTTACTGGTCCGGCCAGCTGTGTCTGTAGTTGTACTGGTTCTAACTGGTTAACTCTTAGTGGTTCCAAATGGCTTTAATGATTCTTGTGAATTAACGCTGGTTTCAACTGGTTGTTACTGGTTATTACTGATTGTGAATTCCCAGAATCTTTTGCCTCCACTGGTGCTACTGGAGACGCTAATAAATGGGCCAGATAAAGTAGCTCTATCTGCTTTCTACTGGCTTTCTGCAATGAAAAAAACCTTCCTGGAACCTTCCACTTCTGCTGGTGCTAATGGGGAGATGAACCAGGTTCCAACTGGTCTGTGAAGGCCTCCAGCTCTGAGCTGGTTTTGTGACCCAGGAAGCTAGGCCTGTGTGGGTATCTATGGGGAAACGGGTTCCAGCTGTCTGTACTTCACATGCTAGTTCCTGTAACTGGTACCAATGTCTGTAACTGGTTGTGGTTCGTTGCAGTCCTGCACCCCGCGCTGGCAGACCTGTATCGGGAACACGGACGACACCCTGGGCTTCGCTCTGGGAGCGCTCTTCGTTAAGGCCACCTTCGACAAACACAGCAAAGAGATCGTGAGTCACAGAACTGAGGACCTGAAGAGATACTGATCAGAGATCCAGGTGGTCCAGGATCAGGTGCAGGTCTGATCTCTTGTCTCTATGTCTCTCAGGCCGAAGAGATGATTAACGAAATCCGCTCAGCGTTTAAAGAAGCTCTGGACCAACTCAGCTGGATGGACGACCACACGAGACAGGCCGCTAAAGACAAGGTACAGAGACGGGTGGACAGACAGGTGGACAGACAGACAGGTGGACAGACAGGTGGACAGACAGACAGGTGGACAGACAGACAGGTGGACAGACAGGTGGACAGACGGGTGGACAGACAGGTGGACAGACGGGTGGAGTTAATGGTGCTGATTGGTCTCACTCTCTCTGTTTGTCTCCGTTAGGCCGATGCAATCTACGACATGATCGGTTTCCCAGAATTCATCCTGGATCCAAAAGAGCTGGACGACGTGTTTGACGGGGTGAGTGACAGCTGTCAATCATGTCTTATTCACCTGTAGACAGGTAGGACAGAGTGTCTCATTAAAGACAGGTAGGAGTGTCTCATTAAAGACAGGTAGGACAGAGTGTCTCATTAAAGACAGGTAGGACAGGGTGTCTCATTAAAGACAGGTAGGACAGGGTGTCTCATTAAAGACAGGTAGGACAGGGTGTCTCATTAAAGACAGGTAGGACAGGGTGTCTCATTAAAGACAGGTAGGACAGAGTGTCTCATTAAAGACAGGCAGGACAGGGTGTCTCATTAAAGACAGGTAGGACAGAGTGTCTCATTAAAGACAGGTAGGACAGGGTGTCTCATGGTTTCATTGTGTTTCAGTACGACGTGTCCGACGATAGCTTCTTCCAGAACATGTTGAACTTCTACAACTTCTCGTCCAGAGTGATGGCCGACCAGCTGAGGAAGACTCCCAACAAAGACCAGTAAGACGATGAAGACCAGTAACATACACCAACATCACCAGCCACAAGCTGACGTGTGCACTTTAAGGCTTCATCCACACTGATACGTTTCCGTTTAAAAAAGGGTTTTAAAATGAGAAAGGTCTCTGTCCACACTAACAACCAATATTCATTCAGTTTATTTTGTAGAGCCCAAAAAGGGCTTTACAATCTGTACACATGAGACATCCTCTGTCCCGGAACCCTCACATGACTATTCATGTCTGTGTGAACAGGAAGTAGGTCGGTTGTTTAGTTACAGAAAATACTATTATAATAGTACTAATAGTATTATAGTACAAGTTGATAATAAAGGGTAGTCTACTGGTGGCTGGAGTCTCTGTCGTTCTGGAGAGCATTTCGGCTTTTGTTCCTCTACAGTTTCTTTGTGAACTTCAAAATAGTTGTGCAGAACAAAATAAGCATTAATAAGAAAAGTAAAGTCCTTCGTTTTGTGAACAAAAGAGAAAAAACAAAACACAAGAACTAACATAAAGGTGCCTTTTAAGAATGTGTATGCATGCAAGTGTGCAAAATGGATGTAATTATAAGTAATAAGTTAAAAAAGATGTTTGAGATTTTGACAGAAGTTACAGGAAGTGCGATTGTTAGACCTCAGCAGTCCGCTCACTCTCAGAAGAGGATTTAAAACGTTTCATTCAACTTTTAAAGAGGAAACTGTTCTGTGCTTTTTGAACCACGAATGAACTCCTCTACTCCCTTCATCGCCTCTCCTTGTCTCCTTCTCCTTGTCTCCTCCTCTCCTTGTTTCCTCTCCTCCTCTCAGGTGGAGTATGACTCCTCCCACAGTGAACGCCTACTACATGCCCACTAAGAACGGCATCGTCTTCCCTGCAGGGATCCTTCAGGCTCCTTTCTACGCCCACGACCACCCCAAGTCCGTTTACCTCCACCTGTCTGTCTGTCCACCTGTCTGTCTGTCCACCTGTCTGTCTGTCTGTCTGTCTGTCCACCTGTCTGTCTGTCTGTCTGTCTGTCTGTCCACCTGTCTGTCTGTCCACCTGTCTGTCTGTGTGTCTACCTGTCTGTGTGTCTACCTGTCTGTCTGTGTGTCTACCTGTCTGTCTGTTAGGACATTTTACACCCGTGAAATAGAAATCAGTCATGAAGATAAAACCTGGCTCTTATACAAACACATATTAACAACAAACAGACTAGATAGTGATTAAGGTTCCTGCTCTCCAGAAGATGAACCTGTAGATTCTAATGACTCTCTGACTGTTCCTCTAGCGCCCCCTACAGGACCAATGTTGTTTCTGTAATGAACTCTGCAGACCGGATCTGGGTCTTTGGAGAAATGTTTAAACTTGTATACAATATATAATAATCATTATATTGATGATCATAAAGATAATGTGTGTGTGTTTTCAGGGCGTTGAACTTCGGCGGGATCGGGGTGGTGATGGGTCACGAGCTCACGCACGCCTTCGATGATCAAGGTGAGTTTGAGTCCAGTTCACTTCCTGTCACATGTTCAGTTCCTGCTGGAGGTGATGATGCGTTCACTGCACGCTGACTTCAGATGTAAATATGAGACTTGTGTTAAAAGGCAAAGACAGGCGACCCTGAGAGATATTCAGTCAACGTTTACTGTTAGATACTTTAAGATGTTATTTTATATGACATTTAGATTAAAATGTGACTTTCTCAGTGGTGGATAGTAAGTTTTAAAGTGTTCCAACATGATTATGAGATAATAATAATAATAATAATAATAATAATAATAATCAATCCTTTATTAGTCCCACAATGGGGAAATTATTTCTCTGCATTTAACCCATCCCAGAGGAGCAGTGGGCTGCAATGAAGCGCCCGGGGAGCAACTTGGGGTTAGGTGTCTCGCTCAAGGACACCTCGGCATGTTGCCGGTAGAGGGGTTTGAACCACCAACCTTGTGGTTACGGGACAAGCGCTCTACCTCATGTGCCACAGATTCATGAGTCATTGCTGCCAAAGTTGATTTAATTTAAGTTAGACCGGAAATAACTGTAGGAAACTGCTCCTTCTTGGACTGAAATATCAGAGAGGAATACCTCTCTCTAATAATGTGATTATTTACATTGAGATGTTGAGAGTTTTTAAATGACTCTTGGGGATTGTAAGGTTGTAAGTTTTGTCTTCAGGGTTTTTATCAAAATTAACTCTCTGTCAATCTTTTATTAAGTCAGTAATAGAACTCTCCTATGACCCTGCATATCAGATGATCCTTATGAAGAGTTCTTTCACTTTGAACAATGAACTTTAGATGACATGTTTGTTTTATGTCCTACAGCCACTTCAGTGCTGGTTAGAACCGCAAGCTTCATATTAACCTCTTAGATGTGAACTTTAGAGTAAAGGGTGAATCTTGATCATTGAGATGTCCTCTGTGCTTCCGTCAGGTCGTGAGTACGATAAAGAAGGAAACTTGAGGCCGTGGTGGCAGAACTCATCAGTGGAGGCGTTCCGTCAGAGAACAGAGTGCATGATGGATCAGTACAACCACTACACCGTCAACGGGGAACACGTCAACGGAAAACAGACGCTCGGGGAAAACATCGCCGACAACGGAGGACTGAAGGCAGCGTACCATGTTAGTATGAACGTACAATCACGAACTGAACCAAACTCCACCTAAACACACCGAGCTGGACTTTGCCATGTTACAGAACCACAGCAGGTCGTGGTTCTTACATAATCACGACTAAATTAATGTTTTTCCTTCAGGCCTATCGGTCGTGGGTCCAGAGGAACGGAGAGGAGAAGAGGCTTCCTGCCGTCAACCTGACCAACGATCAGCTCTTCTTCTTGGGATTCGCTCAGGTGAGTCGAACCAAAGAACCTTGCTCACCGAACGGAACGGCGTCCCACAGGGTTCTATACTGTGGCCACTTCTGTTTTCACTAATGACCCTCATTCTGCTCGCCCTGATGTAGACTCAAGTTATATGCTGATGACACAGTGATTTATGTGCCTGCTGCCACCAAACACAGCCACACAATGTGTCATATCAGAAGATGGTTGATTCTGTCATACTTTCATTAAACGTAAACGTAAGCTGTTAAGCTGCTAAAAAGCAGCGTACAACTTTACAGCAAACAGTCTGATGAGGTTCTTGGTAGAGATGTGCGTCGATATTCAAGTAGGCGATTTAACGGAGCTACCCTTGCTAGTAGCCAACAGAAATACTAGTTGATTAACTTATTATTATTTTATAAATGTACACATTTAAATGACATATTAGAGACTCTGCTCTGATCTGAACTCTTAAGCTGCTCCTGCCACCACCTCCTCTCTCTAAAACAGCTGATGGGTTCAGAAGTCACACTGAAATTAGCTTACTAGCTAGCTAGACGGCTAGCACGTATACAGTTACAGACTAAAGCTAGCAACCTAGCGTTCTGTGAATCAATGAAGCAAGCTAATACCGGCTAGCTCAATGAATCAAACACGCATGGATACAAAAACTATCTTTTACTTTTAGAAACGTGTTTGTTGGTGCCTTTTGGAGAATTTTTTATGCAAATAATGGACAAATAATAAAGCTTGCTGTGCGTTGATGGAACGCTAGACATCCTGCTGGCTAACGACCTCATGCATGCATCTTTTTTCAACAAGATGTAAAGAACTTTATGGAAAGATGCTTCTGATGGTTGAACATGTATTCTATGTTTGCTTTTCTGCTTTTCTTTCCCTGTGTTTTGTGTATTTAGATATTCTTTGTATTCTGTTTGTTTGTCTGTCGTTGCTTGTTTTTGTTTTCTATGAGTAGTAATGTCATTTTTTATTTTCTTAAATAGGGGAGGACTCCTCTGCTGCACTGTAATTACTGTTTTTCTTTCTATTGTTTGTATTTGTATCTTCATTATTGTGCAAATAAACCAAACTAAGCTAACTGCTGCCAACAGCATCAACCACAGTGTGCAAACTGAAAATGAAATGAAGGTCGCTGCTGATTGGTTAGAGCAAAATAACCCCCCACCAATCAGGAAACAGCTAACATGTCACACTGAAAACGTGAAGGGAAATGAAGCGTGAAAACAAACTTGTCCTTTTTTTGTGTTGTCAGGTGTGGTGTTCAGTCCGAACACCGGAGAGCGCTCACGAGGGCCTGGTGACCGACCCCCACAGCCCCCCCCGATACCGCGTCATCGGCACGCTCGCCAACTCTCCAGACTTCAGCCGCCACTTCAACTGTCCGGAGGGGACGCCCATGAACACCGGGCGGCGCTGCGAGGTCTGGTAGACGGACTGAAGAGGGGGCGGGGCTAATCAGCTCAGTCTGGTATTTAACAGGTCGGTTTGTTTGACTGGAAACTTTAGTTTAGTTCGTTAACGAGTCCGGTTGTTAATTTACAGGCGAGTTTGTTAATCATCCTGCTGGTTAGTGTCTTAACGAGAGGAGTTCATCATCTGGTCGTCAGATGACGAGCTGTCACCTTCATCTTCACTCCGTTAATAGAAACCTGTTGATTAGAGACCATCAGACCGACTTCCTGTCTGGAATCTAAACGGACTCCGTGGACTTCAGAGACATGAATGACTGATGATGAAGAGGAGGACGATGAAGCCACATGGGACCGATATCTGCTTTATCACTGTTATTGATTATTAATATTATTATTGTTATTAATGGGCTTTGGTTTGTGTGTGTGCGTGCATGTGTGTGTGTGTGTGCGTGCATGCGTGCGTGTGTGTGTGTGTGTCTCTCTCTGATGACATCACTGTGATGACCTCATACAAAGTTGAACTGTTACATCGTCGTCATGGCCGTGTGCGCAGTCATCTGATTCATTATTCAATTAAGGAACTTTAAAGGCAGAATTTAATTTAGGGTCCAACACAAATTACTTAATTAACCAATAAATAACATTATTCTTTGAATGGAAATGGAGGGTTTTAAAGGAATATATTTGCAGTTTATGGACTTTTAAGGAGTAAAAACACCTTAAAATGGACCAAATAGTATGAAAACTGTCTTTGAATGTTTCTTTAAGGACAATTTTAAAGTTTAAATTCAGGATTTCATGTAATTGGGTCAGTTTTAAGGCCCTTTTCAGCCCTTTTAAAGGTTCTTAAACCTTGTAGAATATCAAATATAGAATCCATTAATTACCCGTAACATTTAAACGACCTTCATTACATCGTTGGATTTTAAAGTCAAATTATGGGATGTCAGATGTCGTCTTGTCGAACTTCAAACCTCTCCACATGTCAATGCTCTGTGACCACAAAGCACTGTGCTGTTGTCGTCATGGTAACGCAAAAACAAACTTAGATCAGTGTCTGCATCAGCGTTCAACAATAAACGCCTTAAATAGTAGATTATTACAAAACTCAATTTGAAATGTTGCCTTAAATCAAGAAAAATGCCTTAAAAATAGAATTAATTAACAAATATCACATTAATCAATCCTTAATTTAACCCCTTCATCTAAATATATTACAGTCCATTCATATATCCAATAATTATCACCTTAAAATATCAAAATGCCATAAATATACAATATTTTGTTGAATAATGTATCCCTTAATTTGTACCTTAAAAGTACCTTAATTCTTTAATTTAAGTGCAAATTCAAACTACAGAATATTTAAGGCCTTTTTAATGGTGTCGTGTTTTAAATGTTTTTCAGCTCATAAAAGCCTTTGTTACATTATCATCTGTTGTTCTGTGTATTTTAAAACACTGTAGACACTAAACGCCACGCTGGTGTTGCCATGGAGACGCCCATCCAGTGAAACCTGAGTTCATTCATTAATATCAGAGACAAAACTTAAAAGACTTTGAATTACCGCCTCAAAAATGTTAAACTACCGGCTTTAAAAGTAAAACGATGATCTCTGACGTGACTCCATGTCAAAGCTCGAATCAAGTCGATCTTCATGTTACGCTGTGACGTCACAGATAAGTTCACACGTCTCTAAAGATCTCTACAACAAAAAACTCCTAAAATCGAGCCGGGGCATTCAGGGACTGAACAGAACGTGGGAGTTTATAGGTTCTGGTTGTATCCCGGGCAGTTGGTAAAAAGTGAGTAAGTTGAATAGATAAAACTTTATTTTAGTTCAACGTTCAGAACTTTGAATAATAATTATAAAACCACTTTATGAGGATATATTAAAGAAATAAAGTATTTAACATGAAGAGTTATAACTTAAAGAGTTTAAACATGTTTTAAAACATCATGTTACCTCAACTTCATTACCCACAATCCCTTAGTGTTGCTGTTCAGGGCAGCTAGCTGCAGGTGGAGCTGCTCACCTGGATATCAAACACCACACACTGTATTCTGTGTGTGTGTGTGTGTGTGTGTGTGTGTGTGTGTGTGTGTGTGTGTGTGTGTGTGTGTGTGTGTGTGTGTGTGTGTGTGTGTTTGTGTGTGTACATGTTTGTGTGTGTACATGTTTGTGTGTACATGTTTGTGTGTGTGTGTACATGTTTGTGTGTGTGTGTGCTACGCCTCCTGATGACATCACTGTCCGATCCCGTTCAGCTTGTGTGTGTCGTAGTTTGTTCAGCAGAAGAAGAAGCTGCTTCCTGCCAAAGACTGTGTGTGTGTGTGTGTGTGTGTGTGTGTGTGTGTGTGTGTGTGTGTGTGTGTGTGTGTGTGTGTGTGTGTGTGTGTGTGTGTTCGTCTGTCGTTGTGGGGACCTGATGTCCTCACAGGTATAGAGGGACACAGGTGTATGTACAGTAAATCTGATGTAGAATAAACTCTGTGTCCTGAAGGGGGCGTCACCACTCTGCTCGTCCAATCAGAGCGCTGCGTTACAAACATAATAAACACTGAATATCATAAAACTCACAGTCCTGCTTTTTTATGAAATCTACACGCTCATGACATCCCATAATGCACCTGTGTCCTCAACTCCACTTAAAAATAAAAGGATCTGGTAAATAAAACAGAGAATACCTAAGTATATTAGTAGATAAGATAAGATAAGATAATCCTTTATTAGTCCCGCAGCGGGGACATTTACAGGATTACAGCAGCAAGAGGATAGTGCAAACAAGAGATATAGTAAATAAAAAAAACACAAGATCAAAATAAGTATTATAAATAAGCAAATGAGCAATAAAGAACAGTAAAGAACAGTAGAGAATCCACAGTAAAAATATATATACAGACAGACACTATTATAACTATTGTGTTGCACAGTGTGTCATGTGTCCTGTGGTCATGTGGTCTGCTGGGAGCAGAGCTGGTTGTGCAGCCTGACAGCAGCAGGAAGGAAGGACCTGCAGTACCTCTCCTTCACCACCGGGGGTGAAGCAGCCGGTGGTGAAGGAGCTGCACAGAGCTGCCAGGGTGTCCTGCATGGGGTGGGAGGTGTTGTTCATCAGGGATGACAGCTTGGCCATCACCCTCCTGTCTCCCACCACCTCCACCGTATCCAGTGGACACCCAGCACACTGCTGGCCTTCCTGACAAGCTTGTTCAGTCTCTTCTTGTCTGCTGCTGAGATGCTGCTGCTCCAGCAGACCACTGCATAAAAGATGGCTGATGCCACCACGGAGTTGAAAAAGGTCTTCAGGAGTGCTCCCTGCACTCCAAAGGACCTCAGTCTCCTCAGCAGATAGAGTCTGCTCTGACCCTTTTTATACAGTGCATTTGAATGATTAGTCCAGTTTATTGTTCAGGTGAACACCCAGGTACTTATAAGATTTCACAATCTCAATGTCCTGTCCCTGGATGTTCACTGGTTCCGGAGGACAGTGTTTACCCCGGTGGAAGTCCACCACCAGCTCTTTGGTTTCACCAGAGTTGATCTGGAGGGTTCCGCCGGCACCATCCTATGAAGTCCTGGTTCAGTTCTCTGTATTCCCTCTCATCGCCGGCGGAGATGAGGCCGACGAGCAGAGTCATCAGAGAACTTTGCAGGTGGCAGGTAGCAGAGTTATATGTGAAGTCTGATGTGTAGATGGAGAAGAGGAATGGAGCCAGAACGGTTCCTTGTGGGGCCCCCGTGCTGCAGGACACCAGGTCTGACTCACACTCCCTTATCCTCACATACTGTGGACGGTTGGTGAGGTAGTCCAGGATCCACAGTGAGGTGGTGGTCCACCCCGGTCTGCTCCAGCTTGTCCCTCAGAAGCAAAGGCTGGATGGTGTTGAAGGCACTGGAGAAGTCGAAGAACATGACTCTCACAGTGCTTCCAGCCTTTTCCAGGTGAGAAAGGCATCTTTGTAGCAGGTAGATGACAGCGTCATCCACCCCGATGCCAGGTTGGTAGGCGAACTGAAGAGGGTCCAAAGATGAGATCACCAGGGGGCGGAGGTGTTAGTACATTTATACATAAGTAAAAGTACAACAGGATTAGGAGCTAAACGTATTTGAGGTATCAAAAGTAGAAGTACTACTACTACTACTATTCACTTCTGTCAGAAATGTGTGTTCTTTGGTCCTGTCTTTTGTAGTTTCATCGTACTGTATACTTCTAATTGATACCGAACACCAACAGGATTCAAATAAGTACTTTTACTTTTTATACTGCAACTAAATGCATAGTATCTGTGTCATGTGGTGTTACCATGTTTATGTAAAAGATTAGAATACATTAGAAAATACTAAGTCCTGATTCAGTATGTTGTGAGTGTCAACATGTACTTTATTTCAGGCTTTGTTTATTGGAGATTAAATTATTAATATGTTATTATTCATAATATTCACATGTGTATGTGTTTATATAGATACACACATGGGGCTTACCGTGGGGGCGGGGCTTACACAGTGGGGGTGGGGCTTACAGTGGGGGCGGGGCTTACAGTGGGGGGTGGGGCTTACAGTGGGGGCGGGGCGTACAGGGGGCGGGGTGGGGCTTACAGTGGGGGTGGGGCTTACAGTGGGGGCGGGGCTTACAGGGGGGGGCTTACAGTGGTCAGTCTGCATCTGGAAACTGAACACTCACAGAGAGAGACAGCTGCTCGGCTCGGAGCTGGAGACTCACCTGAGCCCGAAACCCACGGAACGCACAGGTGCCCGAAACCCACGGAACGCACAGGTGAGTGTGTGTGTGTGTGTGTGTGTGTGAAAGTACTAATACCTCACTATGTGTGTGTGTGTGTGTGTGTGTGTGTGTGTGTGTGTGTGTGTGTGTGTGTGTGTGTCTGTGTTCCAGTAAAAGTACTAATACAAACTGTTCTTATCGAAAAAAAATACACTATATACTCTGTTCCAGTAAAAGTACTAATACACTATGATAATACTCTGTTATAGTAAAAGTACTAATACACTATGATAATACTCTGTTATAGTAAAAGTACTAATACACTATGATAATACTCTGTTATAGTAAAAGTACTAATACACTATGATAATACTCTGTTATAGTAAAAGTACTAATACCACACAGTAAAAATACTCCTTCTTTTATATAAATTATCATAAAAAAAGAAGTTTCAGATTTGTAGTTTTTTGGAAAATGTTCACCTGTTATCAATACAGTTGATTTATTTTCAACCGATCAATAAAATGCCTTGAATGTTAACAGTACTGTTAGAAGTACTAGTAGTAAAAGTATCAATACATCAATGTAACATTTGTTTATATTTGTTCAATATGAATATTGAATCAGATGATCATGAATCAGGTGATTCAGGCAGAAAGATGTTTAAATCAATAAAACTTTATTCGTACAGCTGACTGATACACCAATAAACACAGGACGAGTCAAACAATGAATGAATGTATAATGTCAATAAGGTTAAAGAAGTGAGTAAAAGTAAAGAGTTTAAAGAAAGTAATGAAAAATAAATGATTATAGAGAGAGATTATGAAATGAAATGTAAACAGAGATCTGTCGTTTATTGATGGTGATTTACATTGTGTTTCATTTTCTCAGACACTGAATCTGATCAATCAATCAATCAATCAATCAATCAATCAATCAATCAATCAATCAATCACATTAAATCAATGGGGAATGAAGTTTAATGCAGAACGCTGTTGTAGACTTCGGCTTCACATGTAAATAAATAAAAGTTAAATAGAAACATGTTTGAGGAGATAAGACTGAATGAAGGGCGTCACCTGATCACCCTGCAGCCAATCAGAGCTCTGCCAGCTCCACACCTCTGATGACATCACTGAGGAGAATGCCAACAAATCCTCCAGACTCACATATTCATACTAGTTTCTTATTATTCGTTGCTTTGGTTTAGTTTGGTTCCTCTTTTCTAAGATGTATCTGTGTTTCTGTCTGTTCCATCGGCAAGAGGGGGAGGAAGGAGGTGAGGAAGGATGAGGAGGAGAGGGGAGGAGAGGGAGGACAGCGCCGAACTCATCGCCATGGAAACCGAGCCGGAGAAAGACTACGGCAGCATCACCACGGTAACAGAGTGTGGCATGATCAATAACTCACTGATCAACTGTTGGAAAATGATTAAAAGAAAACAGTAGAAGGATTGATAAACATGTGAAGTGGAGTTCCTCAGGGTAGCGTCCTGGAGCCTCTGTTCTTATTTTACCTGAAGCATGGAAACATTTTAGAAAATCATATTTTCTGTCATTTTAAACCCTGAAATACTGAATTAGATTTGTCAACATTTATTCCATAATGAAGCAACTGTCTTGTGCAGCAGTCAGTAGTTTAAAAAATATATATTTATGAGTAAAAATGGCCCCCATGAAGTTCTCTATAATTATTATACTATTCAGATTGTTTAACATTTAGTTCATTTGATAAGCTGTTCCATTATATTTCAGCTATTTGAACTTGTTATAACTCACTAATCTAAACGTCTCAGAACGTTGTCTCTGTTTTCTAAATGCAACGAGATTAAAACTTTATTCAGTCCCTGCAGATGAAGCGTTAACATTTATTTCTCCAACATGGAGGACGAAATACAGGATTAAATCTTCTCCACATCGTCAGGAAACAAAGACTGAATCCTTCAGTTCATTTAGTACTTTATAAGCCTCAACAGTCACAATTAGATCAAACTAAAACTCTTGTAAATACTGTGTTTTTACAGTAATTACAGAATATAAAATCACCCAACGTGCCTAGAGTCCTCAAATGATCTTTGTTGCTTCGTCTCCCAGCTGTCAAAAGAGAAGAACACAACTTCTGGAGCTGATAGAAGGTTTATTCAGAGATGATCTTCAGTGTTTGAACCTCTCAGCTCACTTTTTAATGATGTTTGTTTTAGTGTTGCTGAAGCCGGAAACGGGAAGTGAGACAGAGCGGCTCCACAGTTTGTCACTGACTGAGTGACGATTGGTCGGTTCCTTTTCTCCGCCTCGTGTTTGTCTTCAGTCTCGTTAACGACAAAGCAAACAATTAAATATCAGCAAGTCAAATCTGCCCTCGTTAAGAGGATGGATCTCAAAGTGTGTGGTGTTGAGGCATGACGGGGGGGGGTCAAATGTTTTGACGGCAGAACAGTAAACACATCCCGCTTCTACAAAAGAGAGCTCCACACATTATTCAGAGTGTTTTTACTTCCTGTTCTCTCATCTAGAAGTCAGTGTGTTTTCTGATGTGTTTCTGGTTAACGAGGTCTGTGTTCAACACAGCGTTCAGTTCTCTGATATAAAATAGGTCAGTGAACGCCCCAAAACAAATCAAAGTTCCCATAAAGCTCTTGATGAAACATGAATTGTGATCACGCTGTTTGATTATGTTCTCTTCTGGTTGTTGCTGGTGAACATGGAGGTTAAACGTGTTTACCTGTGCTGAATGACTCTGTTGTTATTTCCCAGAATGCACCTGTTCAGCGTCCTGAAAGGAACGTCTTCAGTGACGGGTCGACTCGAGTAGGTGAGTAAAAGAAGCGCTCTGTAGAGTCAATAACAGCTGAGAGGACAGAGGGACGTTAGTTATTAAAGAGTTTCATGGATTAAGAAACTCTTCTGCTGATTACATTCTGACGTAGAGAGCATTTAGGTCACATGATTGATCAGCTGTATTTACTAGATATAAATCCATATTGTCTTCTTCTCTGGACAACATGAAACATGACCGACACCAGCTGACATGAAGAACGACTCAAACTAGTTCTTTTAAAACGTGTGACTTTTGTTTCTGGTTCACAACCTCCACTTCTTCTTCTACTCTGTTTAAATGGTGGACTACATGTGACCTCAGATTGCTGTAGCTGAGTGTACTTTCTATTTTCATGTGTAAATAATGCTCTCTGGGGGTTTAGGAATAACTGACATGTCAACAATCTTGTTTTGTTTTACATAATCCAGTTTGTTTTATGTGTAAACAGCTTTGACCAGTTAGTGTCCACAAACCATCACTGATAGGATCCACGGCTATGCTGCTTTGAATGCTGTGCTCCTATTGGACAGATTTTGTGTTGGTGTGGGAGGAGCCTCTGAGCTCAGAGAAGGACGATAGCAAAGGTGTTAACCCCGCCCACAAGAGGTGGAGGACGGTGTTTCTGAACAAACTGAGAGGCTCCGGACTGCTGCAGGAGCAGGTGAGTAAAACAAACACACCACAGGTCAAACATCTCCTCTCTGAACAAACAAGAGTGTTTAAACAGTGAACACTGTCGAACGGATGCTTCTGTTATTAATCAAATGACACATTTACCTAAGTAAACATATCAGTAATGAAGTCCTAAATATAAAATCACTCGTATAAAAGTACAGAAGTATTAAAGTACCCATGAGTATAAGTACACATTATGTATCGACCCTCTACATGTTCTGTGACTGAATTATTGGATCATTATTCAGAAGTACTGTTAAAGCACTACTAGCTAGCTAATTCCACCATGCTTTAACGCTACACTGGTTACAGGAAAAGAGCCGACCAATGTTCTCACATATTGGTAAAAAGCAATGTGGCTTCAAAATGTACTTCAAGTTTCAAAAGTGAAAGTATTAATTTGGAAGAAAGCCCCCTGTTAGTGTTTTGTATCATTGTCATTTTTTTATGATGTGTAAATATGTGAGCATTACTTCAAATTCAAAAGCTCATCTTATCTGATTTATATACGGTTGGGTAGTTATAAAAACTAAAAAGTTCAAAATACTATTGAAATGTGCAAGTAAAGTAAAAGCACCCGTAAAGTTGTACATAGGTACTGTACTTTTCAAAATATACCTAAATACTTTCCACCACTGATGGTGGTTGTATATAAGTGTGTTTTGGTCGTGTAGCTGTGATAAGAAACATAATGAAGAGAGAACGGCAGTGGGACCAGAGAGGAGCCCTGTGGAACTCCACCAGAGATGTAAACACTGAAGGATGAAGATTTAGACCCGTTTCTTTGTGTCTCTACAGAAGGAGGTCCTGGAGGCCAAGACAAAGATCTGTTTTGTCCTCCTCAGTGCTCCGTGGAGCGTCCTCTGTTACTACGCTGAGGAGATCAGCCTCAGAGTCCCTCTGCAGGTAAAACACAGGAGTTCATATGTTTATGTGATCCTGATTTTAACCATTTAACACCCTCACATCCTCTGTCCTTACACCCTCACATCCTCTGTCCTTACACCCTCACCTCCTCTGTCCTTAGTCCCTCACATCCTCTGTCCTTACACCCTCACATCCTCTGTCCTTACACCCTCACCCTCCTCTGTCCTTAGTCCCACATCCTCACATCCCTCTGTCCTTACACCCTCACATCCTCTGTCCTTAGACCCTCACATCCTCTGTCCTTACACCTGTCCTTACACCCTCACCTCCTCTGTCCTTACACCCTCCTCTGTCCTTAGACCCTCACATCCTCTGTCCTTACACCCTCACATCTCTGTCCTTATCCTCTGTCCTTAGTCCCTCTGTCCTTACATCCTCTGTCCTTAGACCTTCACATCCTCTGTCCTTAGACCCTCACATCCTCTGTCCTTACACCCTCACATCCTCTGTCCTTACACCCTCACCCTCTGTCCTTACACCCTCATCCTCTGTCCTTACACCCTCACATCCTCTGTCCTTACACCCTCACATCCTCTGTCCTTACACCCTCTGTCCTTACATCCTCTGTCTGTCCTTACACCCTCACATCCTCTGTCCTTAGTCCTTACCCCTCACATCTGTCCTCTGTCCTTACACCCTCCTCCATCCTCTGTCCTTAGTCCATCCTCTGTCCTTAGTCCCTCACATCCTCTGTCCTTAGTCCCATCCTCTGTCCTTAGTCCCTCACATCCTCTGTCCTTAGTCCCTCACATCCTCTGTCCTTAGTCCCTCACATCCTCTGTCCTTAGACCCTAAAGGGGTCAGGACCCTCCCTGAGCCGGTCCTTGTGTTATCACAGTGTGTCCTCAGTGTGTCCTCAGTGTGTCCTCTGTCCTCTCCAGGTGGTCACGGCTCCGATCACTAACTGGTCCTCTCGAGTCTTCTCCCGTCTGTCCCTCCCTAACCCTCTGTCTCAGGACGTCCCCAGACCTCCACCTGACTTCTACAGCTGTCAGTTCAGGACCAGCAAGCTGCAGAGGTGAAGACATCAACAGCAGACCGACCGTTTTTATGTATTTACTCAATATTTGTTTCTGTGGAGTTCATCTCCACTAGAAAGGTCTCATTAATGTGTGCTGGATCATTGAAAAGTGCTGAAGCCAATAAAACTAGCTTTTACATTTTTCCTTCCTTGTTGATTTTTGGGTGCTTTCCTGTTCATCCAATGCAGTGATGATCTGAGACCCGAACTTTGATGAGGCCTTTACACAGCGGTGCTATGAGAAATAAATGACACCAAAAAATAGAAAATATTATATGTCTCCAACTATTATTTGTGAAAGGTGAGAACCTGATGAGTGGATCTGGTCTGCACTGCCCGATGTCATATAAACATCGAAGCAACTAAACCAGCACTAACCTGATTGGACGATGCCTTTATTGCTTTTATGCACCGAAAAACTAAGTCGCTTTTTTGCTACGTATTATTTGCATGTTGTGTGAAAAAAAGAAGCTGTTTGGAACAATATATCGACCTGAAAATGAATTCCACGATTATCCGAGAAAAAGAGAAAACGACAAGCAAACAATCACTGCATGTCTTGTGAAGTGGAGAAAGCTGAAAGCAGCTGAAGCGTCAGTCCAATAATAAATCCAGTCTGTTTCCTGTTTTCTGTCTGCAGGTTTCTGGGCAGTAACAACAAAGAGACGTTCTTCAAGACGACTCAAAGACACCAGGTGGTGAGTCTGAACTCAACACCTCAACATCTCTGATGTATAGTTTTAAATATATATATATATATATATATAGTTAGCCATAAGTAGGCGTGATGTCAGACCATGTCCAGGTACCTGCTGCTGACCCCCCCCCACCTAAACCATCAATAATGCCTCTAAGTCCCTTTAAAGTGCACACATGGAGCCCCGACACCCAGAGAACAAACAGCACTTCTGTGTCAGTTGGTTAAACATCACTTTATTTTGGTAAATGCACCGCGTGATAACAATAAAAACTGGTTCTTGAAACTAGATCTGACAAAGAGTGTGTGTGAGATAAAGATAAAGCTGCTCTACTTGATCTTCTAGCATATTGGTGCAACATTCTGCACAAACAGAAATATAGAATTCTATTTGGCCATTTGTATTTTTTAACAAACAGTCCATTAGTTGAAAAACAACATTTTCTCAAACAGCTCATGAGTGTAATCCATTTATTCAATTATGTCTTGTTTGGGTTCTGGATCATGGCCACTGACGTTCCAGCGTAAGTATAAACTCTGTTAAAGTCAAATAGTTGTTATAAAAGGGCAAAATTAGAGCTGGGTATTCAGGACACATTCAGCTCATCATTTGGTCAAAAGTATCCCACAATCCATTGCACATCAGTGACTTGTTTAATGGTACTTTTAGTTGACTACTACCTCAAGGATTCATCTTAAACTTTGTTCTTTTCTGTCAACATGTTTCCCTCCTGAACAAATCATTTAGAAATATATTTACCTCTGCTCTTATGCTGACGACACTCAACTTTATCTACACATGTAATCTTAGTTTAAAGACCCTCATATTATATATTTACTTCTGCAGCTCATGAGTGTCATCCATTTATTCAATTACGTCACTCATAAATAAAGAATGGAGGATTTTATTTTGTCAAAAATTCAAAATCAAAAATGTGTGTTTGGACCATGCAGCCATATTTTCGACCCTCCATTAAGTTATTTCAATCAATCTGGAAAACACAAATAAAGAAAAGACATGAGAACTTTTTTTCTTTTTTTCTTTAAGGTTTTAAAAATATATTCAACTTTTATTTCAGACACATGGGTCCATACAAAACAGAAAAAACTAAAACAACAACAAATAAATACAATACAATATGAGAACACGAATAGTCATTGCAGTACAAAAGTCACCGATGGTTAAAAGACATAAAGTGACTGTCGCCCACTTTAAACCCAGTACTAAAATGTGTTTTAGGTGATCTGATTAAAGTGAAAGTACCCATGCAAATGCACCTAAAATGCATTGAGGGCCGATTGTGATGCGATCAGGTAAACTGAATGGTCCAACTGTTTAAGTTTAAGTTAGGTTTTCAATCCACTTTAAACAACTATATGTTGGAAATGCGTAAACAGGAGCGACTGACGTTTGGTTATCAGATCTCAATGTGTACACTAGAGGCACATATTAATATCATATTTACATACAATCTTAAATGCACTTTAATGCACCGTGTAAAGGTGGTCAGTGTTTTTCTGTTTACGTCCTGAAGCGTGTAATCAAACAACGGGACAACCTACATCATAAAAGTCTTATTTCAGTTTTTCTGTTATTTTGTAATGTAATGTGTTTCTCCTCTGTGCATTTAGACATTACGAAATTGAAATGACAATGAAAATTAAGATCACTTTTAAGACAATTCTAGAGATTCAAGATTTCAGATGAGAAATCCAAACCAAAAATATTCAAAAAAATGGAAAACAGAAATGAGACTTGGTTTCTGTGGTGCTATTTAGATTAGATGTGAAAAAAGAAAGAAACAAAAAACACAGACACTAAAAAAAATAAACTTTAAATATATTTATATTTTTTAATTTTTACTGCTTGAATAAAATGACCAAATGAACAAAAATACACAGGCCAACAAAAATAATGTTTCATTGATCTGATGAGCAAAAAAACAGATTTCGAAAAAGTGAATCTCTCCAACTTCTCCTCATCTCTGCTTTATCAATAACACAATAATACCATGAGCGGGTATTATTCATGTGTTTTCATCTGTCAGTCTTGTAAAGTAAACTGGAGAAATCCAAACATCACATCCTGGCTCTGACTGAACAGAGTTTATAGAGTCTGGATGGAGGCGTGGCCTCACAGGCGGCTCTGATTGGCTCAGAGTGGTGGACCTATTGACCTCTCAGATTCCAGGATGTTTCAGTCAGCAGACGGATGCTGCAGCAGCGACGCCTCCTCCTCAAACACCATCTATAAACATGCACACATCCTCATATACTCATATACACATTCACAAGAACAAACTATGAACCTTCATAAACACTCAGGAGACCACAACTAAGATTCCCATCAGCATTTATTCTAAAACTTAATATACACAAAAACTAACTGGACTGTTCTGCAGGTTGATCGTGATTTCAGTGAAGCTTATTGCACAAAGTACACAAGAATACAAATAACACAGTTATTATTAAATATTTGCAGCTATATCATAACTTTATCAACATCGACATGTAGAACTTCATGTTGGAAAATAAAAGAATAACATTTTGTATAATTGGTCTGTAATTTCCTTTTAATTTCCTTAGAATAACTCATAATTGTATTTAAAAACATTTTCCAAAAATGTTATCAAGCAGCTAATTACAATAATTCTGCAAATCCTGAAACATATTACCTCAAAAACTACATGAAACTTCTCTTTTAACTAGCTTTGTATACTTTTCTAGTACAATTTAGCAAAATGGTGACGAATTAAACCTAAATTGTAAAAGCATCTCACATTTATACTAAATAGTCCTTAGATTTTTTCTTCATTAAAATTAGAAACAATCTCATAGAAAAGACAGAAAGATAGAAATATGACATCAATAAATTGTGGAGTTCCTCAGGGAAGCGTCCTGGAGCGTCTGTTCTTTTTATTGAACCCTAGAGAGATTTAAAGGGACACTCCAACATTTATGTAAATCCTCTTGCTCCCTATCCTCTCCAGAATCAGATGAGAAGATTTGTAATCAGTTTCATGTCTGAGATGTGTCCAGGATGTTGTTAGCCTAGCTTAGCAAACAGACTGAAAACAGGGGTAAACTGCTACAGTGACTTTCAATGAGTCACAGAGGCCAGTTGACCAGAAGCTAGACTGGTAGTGACATCAGGATCAGAGGGATGTTAGTTTTAGTCCAGGGTGCGTCCCTGCAGTGACTGTGTCCCGTCCCCTCCAGCTGTATGAGATCCTGGCCAGGACGACGTACGGCTCGGTGAAAAGAGGGGAGGTGGGAATCGATCGACTACTGAGTGAGCAGGTCTTCACTGCTGCCTACCCGCTGCATGAGGTGAGCTCTTAACCCTGACCTTTAACCCCTCCCCAAACCCTTACCTTAGTTTTAACCACTCTCCTTGACATTGTTTGACCCCTCCAGGCCTAACCAGCATCCTTTAAACATCTTGTTTTAAGTTATTTTAAGGTTGTGTTACACCACTTTTTATCCTATTTCAAAGTCACTGTGTTAACATTACAAAAGACAGGACTATGTGATGTAAGATGTTATAAAGAGGCCATCTGATAAAACCCTAACATTTAAAGTTGTAACAATTCATATTTGACTCTCTTTTTAACCAAAATGATGACTCTGATAACAGCAGAAGAGCTGTCCAAACTGAACACCACCCTCATATTCTCCTTTTATGCTTTGTTTTACAGGGTGGTTTCCAGCTGCCGAAGCCACCGGTGCCCCTCCAGTGTTTACATCTGAGAGAGATCCTGTATTCGTACTGGGCCACGTGGTCCAACTGGCAACACTACCAACCTCTGGATCACATCAGGGAATACTTTGGGGAGAAGATAGCGCTTTACTTTGCCTGGCTCGGTAACTATAGCAACTACAGTAGTAACTAACCACTGCTAACTGATTCTCCACCGTTGGTTTCAACAGTGTAACTGTGTCTGACTGCAGGTTTCTACACCGGCTGGCTGTTGCCAGCGTCTCTTGTTGGGACTGTGATCTTCTTGTTTGGGTTCTGGATCATGGCCACTGACGTTCCAGCGTAAGTATAAACTCTGTTTGACTCAAATAGTCTGTTATAAAAGGCCAAAATTAGAGCTGGGTATTCAGGACACATTCAGCTCATCATTTGGTCAAAAGTATCCCACAATCCATTGCGCATCAGTGACTTGTTTAATGGTACTTTTAGTTGACTACTACCTCAAGGATTCATCTTAAACTTTGTTCTTTTCTGTCAACATTTTCCCTCCTGAACAAATCATTTAGAAATATATTTACCTCTGCTCTTATGCTGACGACACTCAACTTTATCTACACATGTAATCTTAATCTTATCTTAAAGACCCTCACAGATCTTCTGCATGGTATCAAGAGATAAACACTTGTTATATAACTATTTATTGTTAACTGTGTGTGTGTGTGTGTGTGTGTGTGTGTGTGTGTGTGTGTGTGTGTGTGTGTGTGTGTGTGTGTGTGTGCGTGTGTGCAGGAAGGAGTTGTGTGACAGTGGAGACGGCTTCACCATGTGTCCTCTCTGTAACATCTGCACCCACTGGAACTACTCCAGCATCTGTGTCACCTTCAAGGTACCTGTCTGTCCACCTGTCTGTCCACCTGTGTGTCCACCTGTCTGTCCACCTGTCTGTCCACCTGTGTGTCCACCTGTCTGTCCACCTGTCTGTCCACCTGTCTGTCCACCTGTCTGTCCACCTGTTTAAACAGTTGAGTGCAACGATACTATGAATGTGTAGTTCAGCGCCGGTCTGCTTTGCCTCCAGTGTAGCTGCTTGCTTGTTTCCTCGAGAACCTTCACATTTGACATTTAAACGTGTCTTTATATTGACCTGTTTGCGTTCTGTGTGAACACACAGTTAGTCCACCTGTCTGTCTGAATCTCTGTCTGTCTGTCTCTGCAGGCCGGTATCATGTTTGATAACGGAGGAACAGTGTTTTTTAGTGTCTTTATGTCTCTGTGGGCCGTCACCTTTCTGGAGTATTGGAAGAGGACTTGTTCAACTCTGTCTCACCGCTGGGACTGCTCCGAGTTCCAGGACATCGAGGTACCTGTCTCACACTACATCTGTCTCACCTGACAAAATGTTTGTTGGGAGTTTGTGACTGTCGTCCATCTGTCCTCCACAGGAGCGACCTCGTCCAGAGTTCACGGCCATGGCGCCGATGACCATGAGGAACCCGGTGACGGGAGCAGAGGAACCTTACTTCCCTCATAAGAAACGACTCAACAGAACTCTAACTGGCTGCATGGTCATCGTCCTCATGGTGAGCAACCCTGACCTTTGAACCTGGACCTCTGACCGTTTCCATCCAGTGGAGGTGATGATGTGAAGCAACGATTGGGAGTTACTGACTTCAAAGATAGAGTTCCTACTTAAGAGACAGACTTATGTTTGCTGTTTGAACCTATAATAAGGAAACAAGAGCTATTAAATAGATGTGTCAGCCAATTGTGAAGTCACAGTTATCTGACTGGTCCATACACTGGCCAATCACGGTTTCTGATGAAGCAGTTTAAGACCTTGCGAAACAATACACTCATACAGGTTATGTTCAGGAAGTAAAAGGAAGTTGTAACTGATGGTTCAAAGCTCTATCTTCAGATGGGGGTTCACTCAAATGTTATTTAACATGTTGAGCCACTCACAACGATGGAAAAATAGGAAACTTACAGTGTACTATATTAAGTTCAATGTCAACGCACATGAACAAAGACATGATAATTAGCTACATTAGTCAGTCTTCTTATGATGAATCAGGAAAGAAACCGATGGTTTCTGAATAGAAACCAAGTACGAAAAAACATGAAACCACTTTCAGTTTGCTCAACAGTTTTCGTTAGATGTGTTCATTCAGCCAGCCAATAGATGTCTTTCACTGAATGCCCATACAACTGTGTCAAACAGGTGATGTAGTGATTGTTGAACTAATAGAAGAACTCCACTTCCCATTATCACGTCACAAGGTTTACTTCCTGTGTGCAGGTTTTCATGGTGCTGATGTTCCTCATGGCCATCATTCTGTACCGATCCATCCTCACAGTCGTCATCTACAAGTCTGGCAGCTTCTTAACCGGCTCCGTGAGTTCCACACAACACAGCCAGTGTTTCCTTAAAGGTTCTCCAGACCGTATTCAGAGCGTTTCTAGTGCCTCCACACGTCTCTAGGAATCTAACAATGCTAACAGCAGTAACAGTAACAGATCCATGTCATTATTAGACAGATGGTTTGTTTAAAGACAAAAAAAAGGAGACCGGTGTTCATGTCCCAAAGTTACTTTGGAGTTACGTCCATTCCGTACTTCTTTTACGTTGTTTACATTTAACCTAGTTTACATTCTTATCTCAAGCCCAACCATGATGTTTCCTCATTAACCTAACTTAAATGACTGTAATGTAATGTAATGTAATGTAATGTAACTGGTTTATTGCCTAAACCTAGCATTTGTTTCTATTGAATTCACAACGTTAACCTTTATACCTTTAAATCTAGTAAAAGAACAGAGGCTCCAGGACGCTTCCCTTAGGGACTCCTCAACTAATGGACTTCACATTTCTGTTATTGTTTTATAACCTCCCTGATTTTAAAATGTGTGTGTGTGTGTGTGTGTGTGTGTGTGTGTGTGTGTGTGTGTGTGTGTGTGTGTGTGTGTGTGTGTGTGTGTGTGTGTGTGTGTGTGTGTGTGTGTGTGTGTGTGTGTGTGTGTGGCAGGCCGGGAGGGTAGCCAGTATTTCAGGATCCGTGTTGAACCTGTTGGTCATCCTCATGTTGTCCAGAGTTTACACCTCACTGGCCCACATACTCACCCGCTGGGGTGAGTCACACCTTCTTTCTCACCCTCCTTATCCTCAGTTTTAGTCTTAGACTTTTGACAAAAATACATTTTACTGATATTTTTGTTTTTTTCATTGAAAAACTATTGGAAAAAAACTGTTAAAGTTGTTATTGAGATATATATTTCAGTTTATCTGTTTGGTGAGTTTCTGGCACTGTTTTCGATTTAGGTTTTATTTTAATCATTTAACAAGTTGATTAACCCAGTGTTAAGAAAGAAAACAAGGAACCTGAATTTATCCACATTCTCTTCTTATTGTCTCTAATTTGTTCTGAATTTTTTTTAAACAGTCACTGAACATGTTACAGTGAGTGAAGTAAGATAAAACGGTATCTAATTGGACAAAAACATTTGTGTGAGGTTTGATAATAGTTGAGAAATTAAAAACCTAAAAGAAACGTTCTGGGAAAATGATGCTTTCAAGGATTCAAGAATTGTTATAGCAGGAGATGCACAGTGATAAAGTGACAAACGTAGGAGACAAAAGAAACAGAAAGGTATCAACAAAAGTCTAGAGGTTTAAATGAACCAGCGTCAGTTCATTGAGCTGATCCGCCGTCTTAAAGGGACAGTGTGAAGTGTTAACTGATATCCTGTGTTGAGGTTACAGTTTACTACTGACCGTGTAGTATTATTGGTGTACACGTACACAGTCAGATGATGTTGTTGTGTTGTTTCTGTCAGAGATGCATCGCACTCAGTCTAAATATGAAGACATGTTCATCCTCAAAGTCTTCGTCTTCCAGTTCGTCAACTTCTACTCGTCTCCGGTTTACATCGCCTTCTTTAAAGGAAGGTGAGCAGCGCTCCGACCAATCAGAACGAGGCTCACGCTTCATCACCAGAGGCCTTCGTTCTCTCTATCAGTCCCTTTTTACTTCTATCTTTCTCTGTTTTGGTTTCATTGCTTCCCTTCAGTTTGATTCTGTGTCTTTCTTCTTCTCTGTATTCATTTAGTGAATCTTATTGGACTTTCAGTTAAAATGTTCAGAATAAAACCAATCAAATGAAAACCTAACGTCAGCGTGTTGACTTTTGTCAGCTGGTTTGTGAACTTTGTATTGAAGTAAAAGCCTGTCTGTCTGTTTGTTTGTGTTCAGGTTCGTCGGTTACCCTGGAAACTACAACACTCTGTTTGGAGTCCGCAACGAAGACGTGAGTCTGTCACATGGTGGTACTGATGAAGACCATGATGATGGTTATTTCCTACATAAACAGATGGAGAAATGTGTGCTTCAGTGTTTTGCTCAAGAACACGTCAACGTGGTGAGAGGAGTCACAAGGTTGGCGGTTCGATCCCTGTATCCTCCTGTCCACGTGTCCACATGTCCTTGAATGAGACACAGTGCTCCTCTTCACTGTTTACACCTGTATGAACATGACCCTACTAATAAAGTTTAATTATGATGCTTTTAATTGTATTCACAAAATATAAACAAACCAGATATTATCTTGAGAAAACGAGACGAAAACGTTTTGTAATTATATCTTCAGTAACTAATCATTATGTTATTAACGAGTGTTAACATCTGTATGTGTGTTTGTGTCTCACAGTGTGGAGCAGGTGGATGTCTCATTGAACTGGCTCAGGAGCTGCTGGTCATCATGGTGGGAAAACAGCTGATCAACAACGCCCAGGAGTTCATCGTCCCGTAAAACAAGCACACAGACTAAACCAGATCATTACTTCTGTTAACGAGATGCTAACTGCTAACAACATGATATAATAAAGCAGTGTCTGATCATATACATAACTTGTTTAATAAAACGTACACAACTCTTTTCTAACTGATGTGATGGCTCACTATCTGGCAGGAAGTTGAAGTGCTGGTGGCAGAAGAGGAAGCAAAGTCATCGACTGAAGGAGGTGAAGGAGGAGGGAGGAGAGGAGGAGAGGAGGGAGGTGAAGCAGGAGGAAGAGGAGGAGGTTCCTCCCTGGGAGACGGACTACCAGCTGCTGGTCTGTGAGGGACTCTTCAGCGAGTACCTGGAGATGGGTGAGTCCTGTTCTGTTGGATTTATCCTCCTGGTGCTGCCGGGGCGGGTGGGGTTAACACAGAGTTCCTCCTCTTCGTCCTCCTCAGTGATCCAGTTTGGATTCATCACCATCTTCGTGGCGGCGTGTCCTCTGGCTCCTCTCTTCGCTCTCATCAACAACTGGGTGGAGATCCGTCTGGACGCTCAGAAGTTTGTGACGGAGTATCGGCGCCCGGTTGGCGAGCGGGCTCAGGACATCGGGATCTGGTTCCCCATCCTGCAGGTCATCACCCACGTGGCCGTCCTCAGCAACGTACGCCTCTCTGTGTTCCTATTGGTCCGTCTTCTGAACGCTGTTTTTGTTTGAGGGTCAATCAGCAGCCAATAGAATCTGACCTTCTCCATCAGCAGCCAATAGAATCTGACCTTCTCCATCAGCAGCCAATAGAATCTGACCTTCTCCTCCCCGTTGTCTTCAGGCGTTCCTCATCGCGTTCACCTCGTCCTTCCTACCGAGGCTCTACTACGGCTACACCAGAGACCTCACGCTGAGCGGGTTCATCAACTTCACCCTGGCAACGTCACCGCGCAACTACAGCCAGCAACACACACCCTGCAGGTAGGCAACATCACTGCAACACACACCCTGCAGGTAGGCAACATCACTGCAACACACACCCTGCAGGTAGGCAACATCACTGCAACACACACCCTGCAGGTAGGCAACATCACCACGCAACTGTAGCCAGCAACAAACACCCTGCATGTAGGCAACATCACTGCAACTAAAACCCGCAACACACAGTCTGCAAGTAGGCACTGTCACTTCAACTACAGCCAGCAACAAACACTGCAGGTCCACGTAGCCTTTCTGTTGCTGATGTTGCTGATGTTGCTGATGTTGCTGATGTTGCTGATGTTGCGTTGTCCTGCAGATATTGGGGTTTGAGGGATGCAGACGGCGATTACCTCCCGGAGTATTTTCATCTTCTCGCCATCCGACTGGCGTTTGTCATTGTGTTTGAGGTCAGTGACTCAGGAGAACATCAGGAGAACATCAGGAGAACATCAGGAGAACATGAATGTATTGAAAACATCTGAGCCTTCCTCTCTCTTCCTCAGCATGTGGTGTTCTCCATCGGCCGTCTGATCGACCTGATGGTGCCTGACGTCCCTGAGGAGGTGGAGATGAAGATGAAGAGGGAGCACTACATGGCCAAACAGGCTCTGGCTGAGAACCAGGTACCAGAACTCGGATCCCCGGGATCAGAATGAGCTCATCTCTGGCTTAATGAAGCTCTAGTTTGTTCTGACTTAAGTTAGAGTCCACTGTGTTTTGTGCTTCCAGTCTTTGGGGAAAACCATAATTCCTGGTGAGGAGGAAGTCCTGCCCAGCGGTCCGGTATCCAGACCTTTTGGACCACCACAGAGCGACTCCCCTCCACCAAACCTGAAGGTGATCCCGGAGGGAACCAGCACACCAGGCAGCTCCTGAAAAACGTCCACATTATCTAGAGACCCATCTTCTCCTTTAGATCCACCTCTCTGAGACCTCAACAAGATCTTTAAAAACTGGTTCCCTACAGGTCCAGATCTACAAGACTCCTGCTAGGTACCTAGAGGAACCACCAGACCTGCCACACCTCTGTTGGACCTTATAAGATCTATAATCATCTAAGAGTTGTGTTGTAGAGTCCTACCTGTAAGATATCTGCAGATCTTTACGAAACTTCCAAGACTTCTGGTGACTAGTAGTCCTCTTGAATACCTATGTTGAATACACTTCCTGTAAGTCGCTTTGGATAAAAGCGTCTGCTAAATGACTGTAATGTAATGTAATGTGATGTGTTAAAGCTGCATTCTCTCTGCTGTCCACCAGGGGGCGACTCCTCTGGTTGTATAGAAGTCTATGAGAAAATGACTCTACTTCTCTCTTGATTTATTCCCTCAGTAAACATTGTAAACATGAGTTTATGGTCTCAATCTCTAGTTTCAAGTCTTCTTCAATACAGCATGATGTTCATTTAGTAAATGATGCTCCATTTAGAGTCAAACAGACCATAAAGCAGGGGATGATTACGTGTTTACACTGTCTTATACTTCAACAGTTTTAAGACAAAATGAGACTTTCTTGACGTGCAAGATTATATTTTAAAAAGACAAACATCAAATGTGTAATTCATGGCTCAATTCAAACGGGATCAAATATTAAAGGTCACTTGACTACCGTACATATTTATTATGAAATAATGTCCCATAATGATCCAGAGGAGCTTCACCTCTCCAGATACATTTACAGCCTACAAGAGCTTCATGTAAAGAGTCAGACTTTACAGAATGGAGCCACTGAGCAACTAGTTTGTTTTAAATGATATATAAATCTATATATCTATAATGATTTTATTTATTCATAAGTACTTCTTCTTCTCATTAACAGCTTGTTGGAAACTCAATGCTCTGTGATTTGGAAGATTTGTATTAACTTATTAATAATCTTGAATAATTTGTGTAACAGCAGTGATTGAAACTATTTTTTGCATTTAACTTCATGTTAAAAATGAAATGATAATTATTTGTCTTAATTAATCCTCTTAGCGTCTTTTGTTAATACACATTGTTGTTTATTAATCATGGACCGTTATGGTTTGCATACATGTCTCTCAGTATGCACTTTGTGTTAATGAAACGTTTCTTCTTCTTTGTTTTTCACTGGTTGACTCCAGATGTTTAAGGTTCATGCCGCCACCTACTGGAGCCCAGCCTCATTATAATAATGAAATAATGTGTAACATCATGACTTAAAAGAGAGAGTTATATTCTAGGTATTAAACCTGTTTCATTTATTATCTCTGTCTGTGTGATGATAACAATGTCTGTATGGTTGTTTCACTCTTTATGTCTTTAATTGAACAGGTTCTATTCAGTGGTTAGGGTTATTATTTATGAAATCTGCTTCAGTACGTTTATCTGACACTGTATAGAATCCTCTATGTCCCATCCCAACATGTATGACTTCTATTACTGCTTAAGAATGAAATAACAATCAACACTTAAAATGATGAAGGCACTTGCAAATGACAATGTAGTACAAAATGTAGACCAGACCTCTTTACTTAAGGTTCCATCAAACTTTTTGTTTTTAGGAAGATCTTCAGTCGATAATAATGAGAATGAATATGACACAAAAACTAAATCATACCCTCTAAAATAGAAACAAATCTGGGTTGAATAGACATCAAACACTATTACTAAGCTTGTTCGCTTACTGACAGACCTTTGAATTTCCTGCCAAGACGTCATTATTCCTGGTTGAATTATTTACTTCTGACCTCCCAAAGAAATTGTCTAAAAATATCATAATTTTATCAAGTTCATCTGCAACTGAATATCCGTCTATTCTAGATACTCTAGATCAGAGGTCTTCAACAGGGGGTACTGCAGGGGGTCGTGAACCTTTTGGTTGATTAGACAATTTTAAATATTTTATTCATATTTTATTAATATTTTATCAATATTTTATTCATATTTTTTTAATATTTTTTTCATATTTTTTTCATATTGTTTTCATATTTTTTTTTCCACAAATGTATTTGTATTTAGATACACATTAACAATATATCTTTGCGAAAGTGGATTTTCCTCACTCACCTACCTGAAAAACAAATCCAGGTGCAGACTGCAGCCTGAGGCCTCCTCCATCACCTCCATCACCTCCATCACCTCCATCACCTCCATCACCTCCATCCATCAGGAGAGAGGAGCTGTGTGCTGCTCCTCAGGTCAGACATCTCACTATGTGAGCCGTCCACATGGCTGGAGGATTCACTGTCCCCCTACATGTATGTTTAAAACAACATGAATCTGTCCATTATTGTAATAGTTCAGCGTGCTAGACACCAGGTATGTTCATGCATGGCAGTGGCACTAATAGGCCATCACTCATTTTTGTTTCCACATTTATGTTTAAAATAAAAACGTCAATTTGAATATATGAACCTGTGTATAATTTGAATAGCTTGTGTGAACGATTATCATGCAATTGACAGACAATGCTGATATCAGTGAGCAGGTGTGTTCATGCACATGGATGTAGAGGAGGACTCACGGCCTCCCAATCCTCACTGTCCCTCCACATGTTTACAATAAAAACATGAACGTATCGACCAATAAGTCGACCAGTCGACTAGGACTTTACAGCCCTACTCCTCACTGTCCCTCCAGATATCAACCTGTGTATTATTTGAATAGCTTAGTATGGAATGCACAATAACAAGGTATGTTTATACATGGCACTAGGCCCAGCTTAATATGAAACACATTTCATACTATATATATATATATATAGTATATATATATATAAATGTGTTTCATACTATATATATATATATATATATAGTATGAATGGCACACATATACTATATATATAGTATGAAATACAGGGGGTCTTAATATATATATATATATAAAACACATTTCATACTATATATATATATATATATAGCAGGGGGTCCCTGCTCCATCTATCGGTTTGGGGGTCTGAAACACTGAAACACGTTGAAGACCCCTGATCTAGATTCAATAACAAACATTTTTCATACAGAATCTGAAGATAAGATAATCCTTTATTAGTCAGCAGAAATGTACAGGATTACATTACATTATATTACATTACATTATATTATATTACATTATATTATATTACATTACATTACATTACAGTCATGTAGCAGACGCTTTTATCCAAAGCGACTTACAGGAAGTGTATTCAACATAGGTATTCAAGAGAACTACTAGTCACCAGAAGTCATCAGTGCATCTCCTTTCTTAAACAAGCATCTTAAAGCAGAAACCAGAGCAAAAGTATAGTGCAGAGATACAATGCAAACAAGAGACGCAATAAAATAATTATGATGAATCAGCAAATGAGCAATAAAATAATTATGATAAATCAGCAAATGAGCAATAAAATAATTATGATAAATGAGCAAATGAGCAATAAAATAATTATGATAAATGAGCAAATGAGCAATAAAATAATTATGATAAATGAGCAAATGATCAATAAATAATCATAATAAATGAGTAATAAATAATGGTGATAAATGATAGATGAGTAATAGATAACGGTGATAAATAATAAATGATCAATAAATAATGGTGATAAATGATAAATGATCAATAAACAACGGTGATAAATGATAAATGAGTAATAAATAACTATGATAAATGAGTAATAAATAACTATGATAAATGATAAATGATTAATATATAACTATGATAAATGATTAATATATAACTATGATAAATGATTAATAGATAAATGATTTATAGTAATATATAACTATGATAAATGATTAATAGATAAATGATTTATAGTAATATATAACTATGATAAATGATTTATAGTAATATATAACTATGATAATGATTAATATATAACTATGATTTATAGTAATATATAACTATGATAAATAATAAATGAGTAATAGATAAATGATTAATAGATAAATGATAATGATTAATATATAACTATGATAAATGATTAATAGATAAATGATAATGAGTAATATATAACTATGATAAATAATAAATGAGTAATAGATAAATGATAAATGATTAATATATAACTATGATAAATGAGTAAATAATATATAAATAATAGATAAATGATTAATATAAATGATAATGATAATATATAACTGATAAATAATAAATGAGTAATAGATAAATAATAAATGAGTAATAGATAAATGATAAATGATTAATATATAACTATGATAAATGATTAATAGATAAATGATAATGAGTAATATATAACTATGATAAATAATAAATGAGTAATAGATAAATGATAAATGATTAATATATAACTATGATAAATGATTAATATATAACTATGATAAATGATTAATATATAACTATGATAAATGATTAATATATAACTATGATAATGATAAATGATAATGATATATATAAATGATAATGATTAATATATAAATGATAATGATTAATATATAAATGATAATGATAAATGATAATGATAAATGATAATGATTAATGATAAATGACAATGAGTAATATATAAATGATAAATGATAATAGATAAATGAGTAATATATAAATGATAATGATTAAATGATAATGATTAATATATAACTATGATAATGAGTAATGATTAATAGATAAATGATAATGATTAATATATAACTATGATAATGATTAATATATAACTATGATAATGAGTAATGATTAATAAATAAATGATTAATATTAATAGATATGATAAATGATAATGATTAATATATAAATGATAATGATTAAATAACTATGATAATGATTAAATGATAAATGATAATGAGTAATATATAAATGATTAATGATAAATGATAATATATAAATGATAATGAGTAATATATAAATGATAATGAGTAATATATAAATGATAATGATTAATATGATAAATGATAATGATTAAATATATAAATATAATGATAAATGATAATGAGTAATATATAAATGATAATGATTAATATGATAAATGATAATGATAATGTTAATAGATAAATGATAATGATTAAATGATAAATGATTAATATATAAATGATAATGATTAAATGATAATGATTAAAAATAACTAAATAATGATAATATGATAATGATTAATATATAAATGATTAATATATAAATGAGTAATATATAAATGATAAATGATAATATATAAATGAGTAATAAATAACTATGATAATGATTAAATGATAATGAGTAATATATAAGCACTGTGACGGGTTCCCGGTCAGGCGCTGTGCGGGCAGCCCTCCCTCTGCCTGTGACGTGAAGGACCCCTCCCCCTCCTCCTCTCACTCAGCAGCAGCGATGGCGGACTTCGACAACTACGACGAGCGGGACCGGGCCTACTGCAGCTTCGGCGGCGGCAGAGGGTGAGTCTCCCGCTGCGGACGCGCTGCGGCCCGGAGCGGAGCCGGAGCGGAGCCGGGGCGGAGCCGGGGCGGAGCCGGGCCTCCCGCCGCCGGCCGGCCCCGCAGACCCGGGGAGAGGAGCGGGGAGGCCCGGGGCGGGGAGGCAGCGCGGCTCCGGAGCTAGCAGGCTAACAGCTAGCATGCTAACAGGCTAAGAGCTAGCAGCTAGCCTGTTAGCCTGTTAGCCTGTTAGCTGCTAGTGGGGCAGGCGGACACGTGCGGGGATCGATCTGTGACTGAACGGGGTGTTTGTGTCACAATGAAGCGCTCCCCGCGGGACAGGAGGCCGCAGGAGAGAGGAGGCCGCAGCCGCAGGAGAGAGGAGGCCGCAGGAGAGGGTGGAGGCAGGAGAGAGAGAGGGGGAGGAGGGGGAGAGAGGGGGGGGGAGGGGGGGGGGAGAGAGGAGGGGGGGGGGAGAGAGAGGAGAGGAGAGGAGGGAGGAGGGGGGGGAGGGGGGAGGAGGGGGGGGGGAGGAGAGGGGGAGGGGGGGGGGGGGGGGAGGGGGGAGGAGGGGGAGGGGAGGAGGGGAGGGGGGGGGGGAGCCCCGCATGGCTGTGCACGAGGCCCGATCATCATCAGAGGGGGGGTCCGTGGTTTACAGTGTTTATGAACCGGGAGAACCAGGAGAACCAGGAGAACCTCACAGCGGGTCACGTTGTTATCACAGATCAATAACTGATCAAACCTCTAGTATCGGTTATCTGACGCGTAGGTCTGACTCTCCTCTGATTATTTATATATATATTGATATATTGATATATATATATATCAATATATCAATGATTCGATCAGTGAGTCAACGCTCCACGGTGACGTCATCAGACATCAATGATCAATGCACTGATCAATGCTCAGTGTATTGATCAGAGTATTGATCAGAGTATTGATCAGATTGATCAGTGCTCTGATCAATACACTGAGCATTGGTCAGTGTATTGATCAGTGTATTGGTCAGTGTATTGATCAGAGTATTGATCAGAGTATTGGTCAGTGTATTGGTCAGTGTATTGGTCAGAGTGGTGCTGAATCAAACCCCCATCGATGGGCTTGTTTATTGATCCGTGAAGGTCAGTAAACCAAAAGCAGTGATTCTGCAGAAATCCACGATCAATAGATTTGATTAAAAACCAAAACACAACAAAGTCTTCATCGGTTTAATGTTCATTTAATGTTTAATGTTCTAGGCTCATCTGCTTTAAACCGGCTGAATATTGTTTTTAATTTGCATGGATTTAATATTGATGTTTTTCCCGATCGATGGTATTGATCGTATTGATGGATCAGAGAAGAGCTCTTCAGATATCCGTTTGTCCTCTTTTCACAGGTTGGAATCAGAATATTTGTTAGTTTTTGCTTAAAACAAAAGTTAAACAATTGAAGATTATTGATTTTCATAATTGCTTCATCGGTTGTTTTGATTGATCAGAGAACACAACGTATGAAAAAGGAATCAATTGTGATTATTGATCTCGGCACATGAATCACAGGATCGTTGACTTCTAGTTCTAAAGAACAGAAACATATTTTCTCATCACAGAATATTTCTCATGAGAAACGTTTTATTTTGAGGGATTGTAACATTCTGACATAAATGATTATTTGATCAGCAGATGAATGATGTCATGTTGAAGTAATGAAACATTCTAGGAGACAAAGTGATGATGAGGAGACGATCCTTCATCGGTCCAGAGACTCTTCTTCTCTTGTTCTTAACGTAGAACAGTCCTTCAGAAATCTACTGTTTGATTTTAGTGATCAAATCAGAACGATGACTTTAGTTTATCCGCCTTTCTTCATAGAGAATAACATTTAGAAACGACTAAAGCTGTACAGTAGAACAACCAGACCATGTCTAATAATGTATCATAATAATAATAATATATCATAATAATATATAATATATCATAATAATGTATAATATATCATAATGATATAGAATATATCATAATAATAATATATCCTAATAATAAATCATAATAATAATATATCATAATAATAAATCGTAATAATAATATACCATAATAATAATAGTATATCATAATAATATATACTATATCATAATATATAATGTATCATAATATATAATATATCATAATAATAAATCGTAATAATATACCATAATAATGATATAATAATAATATATCATAATATAGAATATATAATATATCATAAGAATATATCATAATAATAATAAATCGTAATAATATACCATAATAATATATAATATATCATAAGAATATATCATAATAATAATAAATCGTAATAATATACCATAATAATATATAATATATCATAAGAATATATCATAAGAATATATAATATATCATAATAATATAATATTTCATAATGATATATCATATATCATAATAATATATCATATATCATAATATATCATAATAATATAGAATATGTAATCTCGTCCTCAGCTTCACAGAACTGTGTTGAACTCTTTGTCTGTCGTTTTCTTCTCGTCCTGCAGAAAACAAACCGTGGTCATTATTTCTCTCTGAGCTGTTAAACTCATTTCACATGTCAGAAGGCTGAACGACATCAAACTAAACACTGAGGCCGTTAGAGGACCGATGTGGACGTTCATGTCATAAATATCTAACATCTCATTAAGGAGGACTGAAGTCTGCCTGAGCAGAGGATGAAGTGCATGCTAGTGCACGTAGCACTGTTAGCACCTTTAGCTACGAGCTAACAGCTCAGCCGTCGCCACGTTGAGCGGCAACAGAAAATATCAATCTTTCATTTCCTTATCGTTTGAATTGTAACAAAGTATAAGTATAACATTTAGTATTTCTGATAGTTCACTTTGAAAAGATGTTTGTGACGGAGGTGTTATAGAGCAGCTGCTATAAAGAAACAACAACCAATGTGATGAAGTGATCTTCATCTTCAATGTTCTCTAGAGAACCGTTATGGAACCTCATCTCATCTTCAATGTTCTCTAGAGAACCGTTATGGAACCTCATCTTCAATGTTCTAGACCAGCGGTCCTCAACCTTTTTTGCGTCACGCGCCGGTTTCATGTAAGACAATATTTTCACGGACCGGCCTTCACGGTGTGGCGGATAAACACGACGAAATAAAATGATACGACAGGAAAACAAATATAGAATGCATAAAAAATACAACTCTCCATAACGCTGAATCAGTGGAGCCCTGAGCTGGTTTCTGTGGGGGTAATGGGAGACGATGACACCCACAGTGTTCCTTATGTCCAGTCTACTCCGTAACTTTGTTTTGGTGCCGTCACTGCAGAAAATCCTGCTTCATTTTCTCTAGCTTGTGGGCTTCATTTCTCAGGTAACGTATCACGTGAGCGAGACGAGTGTCAAGAGGCTCAGGAGGATGTAACTGGGAGACAATCCGGTCATTTTTCAAAATGAAACATCTTTCAGACTCTGATAATAAATAAAATGGGAATAATAGAAGTTATTTATTCTTTCTGTGCGGCCCGGTACCAAATGACCCATTTGTGGTCATTTGGTACCGGGGGTTGGGGACCGCTGCTCTAGAGAACCGTTATAGAACCTCATCTCATCGTTCTGTCTGAACTGGAAGTTTAACAAATGTCTCTCTGTTGTGATCAAATCAGAACACATTCAGAAGTACCACAGTGTACAAATACAGCTACAAGTTAAAGTACCACAGTGTACAAATACAGCTACAAGTTAAAGTACCACAGTGTACAAATACAGCTACAAGTTAAAGTACCACAGTGTACAAATACAGCTACAAGTTAAAGTACCACAGTGTACAAATACAGCTACAAGTTAAAGTACCACAGTCAAAATAATACTCAAAGTATACTTGTAGAACGTAGATAATGGATCCACATATTTAAATAACAGAGATTTTCTTTCTGCATAGACCTGTATTCTATTCTAATATCAGTAATAATTCATCTTTACCTTTTTAGAAGAGTTTAGTGTGACATGAATAAACATAAAGAGAATCCCGTCTTTTATTGTGGAGGAGACCGGAAGTCACTGTCTCACAACATTAGGACTGAAACAGTCTGTTTATTCTCATGAAGTTTGAATTATTGATAATAACTCACAGAAGGACTTTATAGAAACACATTTAAATCCTGAATATCAGAAGTGATCGGTTCTATCTGTCGTTGATCAGGTCTGTTGATTGTTGGATCAAAAGAGAGGCGGAGCTTCATGTTCCTGGAAACAGATGAAGGCTAACTGGTTTATAAAGAAGGAAGTCAAGTTGTAATTATAAAGAAAACCAAAATATTTAGTGTTCAGTTATAGTTTGATTTGTTCTTGTTATCAATATGAAAGATGTCACCGTGTATCAATATCTGATTTATTACCACCTGGTTCCACGGAAATATCAATAATCATATTGGATTATCAAACTGTTGTTAAAAATGAAGCTGCGCTGTTTCCGTATCCCATGATGCTCTCTGTCGTCTACCCTCTGTCTCACCGTATCCCATGATGCTCTCTGTCTGCTACCCTCTGTCTCACCGTGTCCCATGATGCTCTCTGTCGTCTACCCTCTGTCTCACCGTATCCCATGATGCTCTCTGTCTCACCGTGTCCCATGATGCTCTCTGTCTGCTACCCTCCCCTCAGGCCCCGTGGAGGCGGCGGCGGCGGCTCCGGAGGCCCCAAGAAGCAGAAGGAGTTGCCCACAGAGCCTCCGTTCACGGCGTACGTTGGAAACCTGCCCTTCAACACGGTGCAGGGAGACATCGACATCATCTTCAAAGAGCTCAACATGCGCAGTGTCCGATTGGTCAGAGACAAAGAGACGGACAAGTTCAAAGGTCAGAGGTCGTGGCGTTATCTGTGATGCGTCTGTCGGGGCGTCGGCTGAGGTTCACCGTGGGTTTCTGTCTTTCAGGGTTCTGTTATGTGGAGTTTGAAGATCTGGAGTCTCTAAAAGAAGCTCTGACGTACGACGGAGCTGTGAGTACCTGAACGCTTCATTCTTCAGTCCTCAAAGAGCTGCAGTTTAAAATGTGGCTCTCTTCCTCCTCATCATCTTCATCCTCATCATGTGCTTCCTCTGCCAATCAACTGTGACAGTAGTTTACTACTAGTATACACCTAGTTTACTGCTAGTATACTCCTAGTATACTCCTAGTTTACTACTGGTATACTCCTAGTATACTCCTATACTCCTAGTTTACTGCTAGTATACTGCTAGTTTGTTATTATTTACTCAGTTTACGGTTTAGGTGTTTACCCTAGTTTACTGCTAGTATACTGTTTGATATATTAATTCCCAAATACTTTGACCCAGAAAGTGGTCACGTCTGTTATTTCAAAGTTTTTCTTAGGAGTTTTTGTGACTAACGCTAACCGACCTCTGACCCCTGCAGCTGCTGGATCAGAGGTCACTGAGGGTTGACATCGCAGAGGGGCGAAGGCAAGAGCGAGGAGGAGGAAGCGGCGGCGGCTTCGGCTTCAGGAAAGACGACGCCAGAGGTATGAACGCCGAAGACCAGACAGGAAGTAGGTGACAAACCCTCAACGAGTCCAAGTCTCTCCTCCACGTCTGAGTATGAGCCGTGGAGGAGGAGGAGGAGGACTCTTCATCCTTTCATCTTCTCATCCTCACCCCCCCCCCCACCCCCTCACCCGGTCTGAAGGTTAACACGATATATTTAGTCAGCTTCCTCTGTTTAACATCTCCTCTCTGATTGGCTGATGGACAACTAACAAGCTCCGCCTCTTCAGTGCTGTTCTTCGGCTCTTTCCAGGAGGAGGCGCTGCCTCCCACTCCTCTATCTCCTCTCCCTCCTGCTCTTCTCTCCTCCTCTCTGTCCTCGTATCCCCCCTCACTTTCTCTCCTCTTTACTCCCCCCCTCCCTCTCTCCCCCCTCTTCTCTCTCCCCCTCTCTGTCTCCTCCCCCCGGTGTTAAACTCCCCCCTGTCCTCTGCAGGGCGAGGAGGTTCTCGAGGAGGAGGTCCCAGAGGAGGAGGAGGAGGAGGACGTGACTCCAACGAGGACTTCGAGCAGCAAGGAGGAGGTGCGGTCAGAGAGTTGATCAGCTCAGGTTGGACAGCAGCCGATCCAGCCGACCAATCAGAGCGCAGCAGTTTAAGACTATAGGAATCAATAAATGGATCAATAAAGAGACATGTTTGTGTTTCAGTGTAGCTCCGTCTGACTCGAGGAGCGTCGCACCGAGTCAGTCCTTCAGCCTTTATGGTTTCTAACAGGTTAACATCAGATAATCAGCACAGCGCAGATAGAAGCTAACGTCACAATGCTAAGCTAATCTGTGCGATGAAACAGACTCGTTTTACCTTCTAAAGTGAAACAGGCCGTTGACCTTTGACCCCAAAGGCTCCGCCTCCTGAAGCTGAGGTGGAGCCTCCCATCATGCCTTTCACCTCAACCATCTCATGCTCACCGGTCAGCTCGCAGGTTCCCGATGCTGCAGGACACCTGAGGGCGTGTGTCCCCCGTCTCACCTGTCTGTCCCTTCACCTGTCTGTCCCCGCAGGTTTCAGAGACGACGACTTTATGGGAGGACGCAGTCGAGGCGGCGGTCGCCCCGGAGACAGGCGGGGGGGTGCTGGAGGACCGGGAGGACCCGGAGCTGGAGGACCGGCTCGCTTCAGAGAGGGCCCGCCCCCCCGCGGAGGAACGCCGGACTTCAGGGAACCGTCTGATGGTGACACCACTTCCTGTTTAAAACCTTTACTTTAGTTTATTTAGTTCTTTGTTCAGTATTTTTGTTAAGTTTAATTAATCATTTAGTTTCTGAATTTAGTTATTACATAAGTGATTTAGTTATTATTATTATTACATAAGTGATTTAGTTATTATTATTATTACATATTATTACATAAGTGATTTAGTTATTATTATTACATCAGTGATTTAGTTATTATTACATAAGTGATTTAGTTATTATTATTATTACATCAGTGATTTAGTTATTATTACATAAGTGATTTAGTTATTATTATTACATAAGTGATTTAGTTGTTATTATTATTACATAAGTGATTTAGTTGTTATTATTATTACATCAGTGATTTAGTTATTATTACATAAGTGATTTAGTTGTTATTATTATTACATCAGTGATTTAGTTGTTATTATTATTACATAAGTGATTTAGTTGTTGTTATTATTATTGATTTAGTTATTATTATTACATAAGTGATTTAGTTATTATTATTATTACATAAGTGATTTAGTTATTATTATTATTACATCAGTGATTTAGTTATTATTATTATTACATCAGTGATTTAGTTATTATTACATAAGTGATTTAGTTGTTATTATTATTACATAAGTGATTTAGTTGTTATTATTATTACATCAGTGATTTAGTTGTTATTATTATTACATCAGTGATTTAGTTGTTATTATTATTACATCAGTGATTTAGTTGTTATTATTATTATTTAGTTTAGTTATTATTATTACATCAGTGATTTAGTTGTTATTATTATTACATAAGTGATTTAGTTGTTATTATTATTACATCAGTGATTTAGTTGTTATTATTATTACATCAGTGATTTAGTTGTTATTATTATTACATCAGTGATTTAGTTGTTATTATTATTACATCAGTGATTTAGTTGTTATTATTATTACATCAGTGATTAGTTTCTTGCTTGATGAAGTGTTGATTTTTAAATGAGTGATTTAGTTTCATGATTGTTCATTTAAATGATTTAAACAGTATCGGTGTCTGTCATTGGTTGGGGTCCTCATTGTTTGTTGTTGTGGTCACAGAGGAGCGAGCACAGAGGCCTCGGCTGCAGCTGAAGCCCCGGACCGTCTCTGAGCCGCTCAACCAGGTCGCCAACCCCAACTCTGCCATCTTCGGCGGAGCGAAGCCCCGAGAGGAGGTGATCCCCCGAGAAAAACCTTAAGAGACTGAAGGGAGGGGGGGGACTTTTAAAGGAAAAGGAAAGAAACGTCTACTGGATGAGTTTAAACGCCACAGTTAGCATTCAGACAGACAGACAGACAGAGAGAGAGACAGTGAGACAGACAGACAGACAGACAGACAGACAGACAGACAGACAGAGAGACAGTGAGACAGACAGACAGACAGACAGACAGACAGACAGACAGACAGACAGACAGAGAGAGAGACAGTGAGTTGGAGCTGCCCTCCTCTTCTTCTTCTACTTCTTTTTTTCTTTTTCTTCTACTTTTTCTTCTTGTTCTTTTTCTTCTTCTACTTCTTTTTCTTCTTCTACTTCTTTTTCTTCTTCTTTTACTTATTTTTCTTCTTCTACTTTTTCTTATTATTATTTTTCTTCTTCTTTTTTTCTTCTTCTTCTTCTTCCTGTGTGAGTTCAGTTTGAGCAGAATATTTATTCTTTGTGGGAATAGAGACGAACACACTGATGAATATTAATCTCATGAACACAAACACAACGAGCAGCTTTTGAATGCATGCCCCGCCCATCGCCCCTCCCCCTCCCCATCACACCTCCGCTCACTCAAAGGTCGCCTGTTCTTTCCTTCAGCAGAAAGAGTCCCAGAGGTTAAACCTGGATGGTGAGAGGGTTGGGGTTGTATATTTGTCCTGCTTATTTTCTTTTTCGTCCTTCGCTCGTTGCCGTGGTGACTCATCAGTCTGCGCTTTGATCAAAGAGC